>NC_064926.1:201480772-201783803 GCF_023897955.1 Schistocerca gregaria
GACGTAATTAGCAAGACGCGATTCCTACAAGGTAGAAGCAAGACCAACAGAAGGCCCTTGTATAGAAAGTAGGCAATAAATTTTGCCTGCTAGGTGGAACCCTGCTGGGATGGAACACGGAGCCGCACAGTGACAGAGCCGTGCACAGACGCGACGGGACGCCGAATGTCAGAAGGGACTTGTGCACGGACAGACAAACAGACACCCGACTTTCGCCACTCGTAAACCCCGGGGCGCCCCCCACTCAGCGGAGGGAGCAAAAAATGGTCCGACGAGAAGACTGCTTGGGCAAGCCACCGATGGCAAAAAATATGTGTAAAAGTCACACTACTGCTATTAAACAGCACACTGATGCACGAAACTGAAGATAAATTCCACAAAGTAAAAATGACTCGCCCAAACAATTTATGAAACTCTTACTAAGAGGAGAACTTCAAAGCAACTAGTTATCAATAAATATTTCCATATCCTGCCCAGAGAAGAACCAAGAAGCAAGTAAGAAGCAGAGAAATTGCAGGAAGAACAGAAGTTGAAGATTCGCAAGATTGAGACCAAGAAAGAAGATGGGTGAGGAATAGACGACATACCTTCCCAAATCCCTATCCTATTGTAAACTAGTCGTCTGCGAAGTTTTACAACCAAAAACGACCCCATTCAGCGACACATAACGATGACTTTCACGCATACAAAGCCAGTAAACCACGAGATTCTGCACTCACAGCTCCATTCCATTATGGAACCTCCACAAGAGCTACACACACTTGCAAAGCCAACAAGGAATGACGAACGAAGCTATACATCAAATACTTGCCCACATCGATTGCGCTCAAGTCCATCACCTTCGTGCAAAAACATTCGCCAACCTCATGCTTAAACATTCGTAGGATTGTGTGAATGTGTGAAATCAAATTATGTGTTGTAGGAATTGTGCAAAAAAATGGGTGAAAAACTAAATAAGTTAAGCACACCAGACAGCTAATAAACTACAAAATAACAGTAATTGATTATGGACTTAAGTAAAAAAAGACTATCGATAAAAATAAGACATTAGTTCTGAAATGGACAGCATATAAAGAAACAATATGCCACTTATTTTCTCCTGATAAAAATAAAAGAATAACTATATTTTACTTATTTTCTCCTTATAAAAACAACGAATAAAAAATTATCTTATTGGATGTTTTCCTATTTTTTAACATTTGTACCATTTGTTAGAATAATATCTCAATACTTGTGTATGTATATTTCTTTGTCAAAGCAATTCTTAAAAATAATTCATATTTGTTTGTATAACCATGTCGACATGAGTGCTTAAAAAAAAAAAAAACATTTTACTTGTACATGATATTTAGAAAATGTGTTAGGAATAGATTTTACTTAATTACTACATTCATAAAAACAATATTTCTAACAAAAACGATGTGAAAGACCCCTCACTTTCGATAACAAACTTCTTAAAAAACAAACTTCACACTTAAATAAAGAAAGAAAATAATTAAAAATTAATAATAGCATAAAAATATTCTTCTCTTGTCATTTTTAACTATAATGTGGAAGAATATAAAAATATAAATTAGTAAGAAAAACTAGCATAGAACAGAATAATGTGGCTGAACAGTACGCAACTAATTTTAGATAAAGGAATAATTTTTGACTGACTTAGACAGTGATTCGATCATTGCCTAACTTCAGTGCAAAAATTAAGTTCGAAGGGTGGTGATATGTAAGGTGTCAGGCAAATCCAACATCTTCCATGAAAACCCTGACATAAGCAAATCCAGTAGTATGTCACATAGCTCCGAATAAATCGTGACATTAAATTAATCAAAGTAATATGAGTAACGAGTGAGCAAATGGAATACCACAGACTAACACAAGAATGCCTACATGCATATCATACCTTCCCACTGTGAGACAGACGCAGTTCCGAGGGGAGAAATGAGAACAGAAGCCGAGAGCAAAACCGTGTTAAGCTAGAAGGCCCTACGATAAGGAATGGACGGACACCCACGTCACCAGCTAACCGCTAAGACCACACCACCTACAAGTTTTAGCGTGAGACTTTTTCACATCTCTGTTGCATCACGGACCACCCGCCAGCCCATGTTAAAAGCTACAGCCCTCCAGAAAAGCAGTATAGATCTTACAATAATACAAAAAGGGCCACTACCACCCGCAAGTTTTAGCGTGGGCCTTTTCGTGTGTGTGTTACAATAGGACCACCCCCACAGCCCATGTTAAAAGCTACAGCCCTTCAGAAGAACAGTATAGATCTTAAAATATCGCTAAAAGGACCGCACCAGCTGCAAGTTTTAGCGTGAGACTTTTTCGCGTCTCTGTTATGTTGCAAACTTTAAAAACATTGCCCCACCACGAAAAGTATAACGTTTCTCATTGGATAGACAGAATTTTTGTAGGAGGAGCTTAAGGTTAACATTGAGACACTGATTGGTCAGATGAAAACATAGCCAGATAGTTTTTTTTTTTTTTTTAAACCAACTTCGGTAAATGGTAGTAAGGAGAAGTTAGAGGAGGGTTGCTTCCGAGACGGTGAGGTGAGCGGAGCTGCACACGTCGCCGCTCCCTGACGAACACCGACAAGGTAATGAACGCATGCGATGCCGCATAACAGTGCAGAAAGCTTCACTCAGAACTGCAGAAGTCTCATCTGTTACACCCCCTTTTTGCGTAATACTAGTGACGATCGTCAATTAAAGCTCATGGTGTTCACTGAACTGCCATGATTTCTATGTTATATAGTTATTGAAAAGCCACATCAGCCACTGTAATTACGACAAGTTAGATAAGTAATTAAAGATAATTGAGGGTCACTGTAGACCATTTTGATAGTTTTCTCTTTTGTGAAACTTAATTTAAACCTAGATTATAGGTGTGATATGGCATAGGTCATCCTTTGATCCATTGTAGAACTTGGAAACCCATTCACGGAATATTAGTTCACATTTTTGTTGAACGCAGTTGGTTTTTACCATCCTGTATTAAAACATTTTCTTTTATCAATAGTGCAATTTATAAACAATGTTTTGTGAGTAGAATATAAGTTCCAATGGTAAACTTAACTGCTTTTTCGACGTTATTTTACCAGCTAACTAAAAATAGGAAAAACAGGCTCAGAGCGTCGTTGCGCGAAAGTGGTAGGGAGACACGATATAGAACAAACAGACACCACCATGAATGTTAGAGCTTAAGGTGCTGTTGACACAACACAAATGACTGTGTTTAGAGTTGTGCCGTGATTGGGAAGCATGCACTGCTGACGAATACATTATGTTAAACAATCAAATGCGGTTCTGCACTACCCCAGATGACCATTGTCATTGAGTATTGCAGCGACCAATAGAGAGGTTTTATTCTTCCAGTGATTTGAAGAGATGTAACAGTCTTATACCGGACGTCATGGTATGCAGGGCCATCTGGTATAACTTTGGGTCATGGCTGGTAGTGGTTGAGTGACCTCTAGGTATACTAGGTATACCTCTAGGTGTACTAATGATTTGGAAGGCATACCAGTACAGCACAGACATGCTCTGTCCTCATGTGTACTTGTTGTGTGACAGTATCGTGGTGTCAGTTTTCAGCATTGTAATGTTCATCCACAGATGGCTCATGCCTCTAAACTGTCCGTGTAAGGACAAAGTACTCTTGTGACCAGCAAAATTAACAATTTGTCTCCAATAGACCTCCCCCCATGAACCATGGACCTTGCCGTTGGTGGGGAGGCTTGCGTGCCTCAGCGATACAGATGGCCGTACCGTAGGTGCAACCACAACGGAGGGGTATCTGTTGAGAGGCCAGACAAACGTGTGGTTCCTGAAGAGGGGCAGCAGCCTTTTCAGTAGTTGCAGGGGCAACAGTCTGGATGATTGACTGATCTGGCCTTGCAACATTAACCAAAACGGCCTTGCTGTGCTGGTACTGCGAACGGCTGAAAGCAAGGGGAAACTACAGCCGTAATTTTTCCCGAGGACATGCAGCTTTACTGTATGATTAAATGATGATGGCATCCTCTTGGGTAAAATATTCCGGAGGTAAAATAGTCCCCCATTCGGATCTCCGGGCGGGGACTACTCAGGAGGATGTCGTTATCACTAGAAAGAAAACTGGTGTTCTACGGATCGGAGCGTGGAATGTCAGATCCCTTAATTGGGCAAGTAAGTTAGAAAATTTAAAAAGAGAAATGGATAGGTTAAAGTTAGATATAATGGGAATTAGTGAAGGTCGGTGGCAGTAGGAACAAGACTTCTGGTCAGGTGACTACAGGGTTATAAATACAAAATCAAATAGGGGTAATGGGGGAGTAGGTTTAATAATGAATAGGAAAATAGGAATGCGGGTAAGCTACTACAAACAGCATAGTGAACGCATTATTGTGGCCAAGATAGATACGAAGCCCACACCTACTACAGTAGTACAAGTTTATATGCCAACTAGCTCTGCAGATGATGAAGAAATTGAAGAAATGTACGATGAAATAAAAGAAATTATTCAGATAGTGAAGGGAGACGAAAATTTAATAGTAATGGGTGACTGGAATTCGAGTGTAGGAAAAGGGAGAGAAGGAAACATAGTAGGTGAATATGGATTGGGGCTAAGAAATGAAAGAGGAAGCCGCCAGGCAGAATTTTGCACAGAGCACAACTTAATCATAGCTAACACTTGGTTTAAGAATCATGAAAGAAGGTTGTATACGTGGAAGAACCCTGGAGATACTAAAAGGTATCAGATAGATTATATAATGGTAAGACAGAGATTTAGGAACCAGGTTTTAAGTTGTAAGACATTTCCAAGGGCAGATGTGGACTCTGACCACAATCTATTGGTTATGACCTGTAGATTAAAACTGAAGAAACTGCAAAAATGTGGGAAATTAAGGAGATGGGACCTGGATAAACTGAAAGAACCAGAGGTTGTACAGAGTTTCAGAGAGAGCATAAGGGAACAATTGACAGGAATAGGGGAAAGAAATACAGTAGAAGAAGAATGGGTAGCTCTGAGGGATGTAGTAGTGAAGGCAGCAGAGGATAAAGTAGGTACAAAGACGAGGGCTGCTAGAAATCCTTGGGTAACAGAAGAAATATTGAATTTAATTGATGAAAGGAGAAAATATAAAAATGCAGTAAATGAAGCAGGCAAAAATGAATACAAACGTCTCAAAAATGAGATCGACAGGAAGTGTAAAATGGCTAAACAGGGATGGCTAGAGGACAAATGTAAAGATGTAGAAGCTTATCTCACTAGGGGTAAGATAGATACTGCCTACAGGAAAATTAAAGAGAGCTTTGGAGAGAAGAGAACCACGTGTATGAATATCAAGAGCTCAGATGGCAGCCCAGTTCTAAGCAAAGAAGGGAAGGCAGAAAGGTGGAAGGAGTATATAGAAGGTTTATACAAGGGCGATGTACTTGAGGACAATATTATGGAAATGGAAGAGGATGTAGATGAAGACGAAATGGGAGATACGATACTGCGTGAAGAGTTTGATAGAGCACTGAAAGACCTGAGTCGAAACAAGGCCCCCGGAGTAGACAACATTCCATTAGAACTACTGACGGCCTTGGGACAACCAGTCCTGACAAAACTCTACCAGCTGGTGAGCAAGATGTATGAGACAGGCGAAATACCCTCAGACTTCAAGAAGAATATAATAATTCCAATCCCAAAGAAAGCAGGTGCTGACAGATGTGAAAATTACCGAACTATCAGTTTAATAAGCCACGGCTGCAAAATACTAACGCGAATTCTTTACAGACGAATGGAAAAACTGGTAGATGCAGACCTCGGGGAGGATCAGTTTGGATTCCGTCGAAATGTTGGAACACGTGAGGCAATACTGACCTTACGACTTATCTTAGAAGAAAGATTAAGAAAAGGCAAACCTACGTTTCTATCATTTGTAGACTTAGAGAAAGCTTTTGACAATGTTGACTGGAATACTCTTCTTCAAATTCTAAAGGTGGCAGGGGTAAAATACAGGGAGCGAAAGGCTATTTATAATTTGTACAGAAACCAGATGGCAGTCATAAGAGTCGAGGGGCATGAAAGGGAAGCAGTGGTTGGGAAAGGAGTGAGACAGGGTTGTAGCCTCTCCCCGATGTTATTCAATCTGTATATTGAGCAAGCAATAAAGGAAACAAAAGAAAAATTTGGAGTAGGTATTAAAATTCATGGAGACGAAGTAAAAACTTTGAGGTTCGCCGATGACATTGTAATTCTGTCAGAGACGGCAAAGGACTTGGAAGAGCAGTTGAACGGAATGGACAGTGTCTTGAAAGGAGGATATAAGATGAACATTAACAAAAGCAAAACGAGGATAATGGAATGTAGTCAAATTAAATCGGGTGATGCTGAGGGAATTAGATTAGGAAATGAGACACTTAAAGTAGTAAAGGAGTTTTGCTATTTAGGAAGTAAAATAACTGATGATGGTCGAAGTAGAGAGGATATAAAATGTAGACTGGCAATGGCAAGGAAAGCGTTTCTGAAGAAGAGAAATTTGTTAACATCGAATATAGATTTATGTATCAGGAAGTCGTTTCTGAAAGTATTTGTTTGGAGTGTAGCCATGTATGGAAGTGAAACATGGACGATAACTAGTTTGGACAAGAAGAGAATAGAAGCTTTCGAAATGTGGTGCTACAGAAGAATACTGAAGATAAGGTGGATAGATCACGTAACTAATGAGGAGGTATTGAATAGGATTGGGGAGAAGAGAAGTTTGTGGCACAACTTGACTAGAAGACGGGATCGGTTGGTAGGACATGTTTTGAGGCATCAAGGGATCGCCAATTTAGCATTGGAGGGCAGCGTGGAGGGTAAAAATCGTAGAGGGAGACCGAGAGATGAGTACACTAAGCAGATTCAGAAGGATGTAGGTTGCAGTAGGTACTGGGAGATGAAGCAGCTTGCACAGGATAGAGTAGCATGGAGAGCTGCCTCAAACCAGTCTCAGGACTGAAGACAACAACAACAACTCCAATAGAATACATGTGGGACCAACTCAGACATCACCTTCGTCCCAGTACCAATTTCCAGGATATCAAGGACCAGTGACAACATACGAGGGTGGCTCATCTGAGGAGATAACGGTTTTATAAGAAGTTTCCCATCAAATCAATGCATGCATTTAGGCCATACGTATTACAACGTTGTACTGAAAAGTTCATTCATACTACCAACTTCTTTGTAAATATGTCTTGAGTTCCTAATCACTGAAATACAATCACATCTCCTCTCAGTTCGTGAAGCTTCCGTTCATTCACTTCTCCCTTGTGATCGAGCGAGGTGGCACATTGGTTAGGTCACTTAACTCACATTCAGGAGGACGACAGTTTAACTCCGCGTTCAGCCATCCAAATTTAGGTTTCCCATAATTTCCCTAGATCACTCCAAGTGAATGATGGGATGGTTCCTTTGAAAAGGACACAGCCAATTTCCTTCACCATCCTTCCATAATCCGAGCTTTGCCCGGTCTGTAATGACCAACCTGATGATGGAGTGAGTAACTGTAATCTGCCCATAATGGATATACTCCTTCGGAGAACGGAAATAATTACTGACACGTGTTCCTAATGTCCCTGCTGTCTGGGAAAAGGCATCAGTTCCTAAGAACAAATTAAATAAGAAAACGTAGAATAAGTTATAACCGAATCATTATTGCGCGACTACTTCTACGCAATAATGGTCGAAAGAATTTTGACAAACTATAATAACAGCAAAGTAGTTACTGAAATTTCAGGTAATGAAGTTAAACATTTTTTAGCTTATGTTGCGATTGCTACAGAAAACTGTCGCCAGCTCACGGTGTCAGCGAACAACATCAATTTGGAAAAGTATTTACATGATAATTAATGCAAGACAACCGGAGACAATAACACTGACTCGAATTCAGATTCAAAATTTATGTTCCGAGCTTATTCAATTGACCGCTAATTGTTTGTCACTCAGTCTGCGTAATAAATAGCTCCCCACATCGTAGCATAATGCCCACTGTTAATCTTTCTACAATCGCAATTGTTCACAAATAGATTTTTTTTTTTTTTGCAAAATATGTCATATAACCACGTAACTTTCATTACATATCACTGTTAAGTATTTCGGAATGAGAGCAGAAATTATTGATCACACAAAGAAATTAAACATTCTGAAGTTGAATAATCTTTAAAAACTCACTAAAACTACTTTTCCATAATCAATGAATATTAAACTGGATTTTTAAGTGAAGATTTCGTGGAGCAAGAACGTCCATTATCTTTAACTATCAGTCTCAATTATGTTTTAAGTTTTGATAACTTTTACTTTTTAAACAAATTATGAAAATTAAATTAGCTCACCTATTTTATTCTTTTTGTCATTAACAGTGGCATTCGCTTTTAATTAATAATGACAGGACAGGACCCAACTTGGTAATTGTTCAGGTTTAAGTACTTGTAACGCAGCATTAACTTTAAGCTGTGGTAAGCATTCACAGAATGAAACTACTACGCTGGCTACCCTTGATACACTTCTAACTACTTTTAAAGTTACTTCAGTGAGTGGCTGCTGGTGCACTACATGCAGCTAGCAAGCACCATGCCTGAGCGCCTCTGTCAGAGACTACCACACAACAGCTCAGGCCAAACTCAACTATTATGTGCATGTTCGCACCAGTGATAATATTCCCTACTTCAAATATACTCTTCGACTGTTCATAATAGCAAATCGTCCTCACTATAACAGCATGTTTACAACGTGTTATTACATAATTCTTTGTTAGACATTCCATTTAAATTACATAATCATATTCATCCATAAGTAGATATTTGCAAAATAGTGCAAAATATAATACATAAAAATTTCTCTATTAATGGAAATTAGAAAATAAATACTGCAAAAATTTCTTATGTTAGGCACTGTGTTATTGTGTTGCATACTCCTTCCTTCCTTGTGCGTGTTTAACCTTCTTTTTTTTTTTAAGGAAATGTGTACAGTGCAGTGCAAGTGGACAGTCCTAGAGATGATAAGATAATCGACTCTACTGAGTCTAATTAATATATACATTAACACGAATTATACAAATAGTGACTATGAAATGGCCTCTCAGGATGAACTCCATATGATCTTGTTACTTATCACTGTAGCATTAATTAGCAAATTATTGGCATAAAGTAGTTCGATTTACTGTAATGTCACATGCAAAACGAAAATAATGGTATAATCTATAATGAGTAACCAAAGACTACAAAATGGCCTAACTTGTCAAGTGATTTGAATGCACACACACAAATGTTAAATCGTAAGAAATATTTGCAAATGGGAGAAACATACAGAAAGATACTGCACAAGTGAGAAACAGCATCTAATAAACAATAATAGAATATTTATGTGTGAATTAGTAGACAAAATATAACGAAATGCAAAACCTTTAACTTTGCTTCAAAATAGTAGAAAATGTGTGAGACACGCTTACTTACTTATCAATAAATAAATTGCTCATTTCGCCTATTATTTCTGGTGTTTAGTGAGAATGGAAAATGTTTATGAAAAGTAAACTAATAAATAAACTAAATAAACTGATAAATATACCACAAGTAAGTTTCACAAGATGTGACATTGCAGTAAAATTCGTAAATAAGTGCACTTGTTTTAATCAAAGAACTGAACGCCTGTAAACAGGTAATTTGTTTTGATTATTAATGCAAAACCTATATCTTGAGATGTATAACACACATAGAGTCCACGTTGATTTACAATGCAGTGTCACTGGTAAGTATTTTTCTGGCAACGTCATTTGTTTTGATTACCACTGTACAGTCTATCTACAGAGGAGAAAAACACTCGCGAAATACTTGTTGGTTTATAATGTCGTGTGCTGACTGCTGATTCATGAAACACAATCATGAATGGTTTATCGCATTACCGCTATTCACGCAATAAAGCTGCTGCATCATGGAATTTTAACTTGCAGACAGAGTTGGCGTATACCACTGAACGTACCTCCAAAATACAGGGTGTTTCAAAATGAATATACGTGCTTTAAGGCTATGTAGCATTTATTACATTCAACTTACAGTTATAAACAATACATAAATAAAAGAGCAACCCAAACAGTTTTGTTTCTATACCTGTACGCAAAGGCAAGAGTATGGAACGAGCAAAAGTGACTGAAGAACATGTTGAACGAGTTGAGAGCCATTTTTACAACTGAAATATATAAACATCTATGGGTGAAATACACTACTGGCCATTAAAATTGCTACACCACGAACATGACGTGCTACAGACGCCAAATTTAACCGACAGGAAGAAGATGCTGTGATAAGCAAATGATTAACTTTTCCGAGCATTCACACAAGGTTGGCCGGCCGGTGTGGCTGTGCAGTTCTAGGTGCTTCAGTCTAGAACCGCGTGACCGCTACGGTCGCAGGTCCGAATCCTGACTCGGGCATGGATGTGTGTGATGTAATTAGGTTAGTTAGGTTTAAGTAGTTCTAAGTTCTAGGGAACTGATGACCACAAATGTTAAGTTCCATAGTGCTCAGAGCCGATTGAACCATTGAACACAAGGTTGGTGCAGGTGGCGACACCAACAACGTGCTGACATGAGGAAAGTTTCCAACCGATTTCTCATACACAAAAAGCAGTTGACCGTAGTTGCCTGGTAAAACGTTGTTGTCATGTCTCGTGTAATAGGGAGAAATGCGTACCATCATGTTTCCGACCTTGATAAACGTCGGGTTGTAGCCTATCGCTATTACGGTTTAGAGTATCGCGACACTGCTGCTCGTGTTGGTCGAGATCCAATGACTGTTAGAAGAATATGGAATCGGTGGGTTCAGGAGGGTAATACGGAACGCCGTGCTGGATCCCAACGGCCTCGAATCACTAGCAGTCGAGAAGACATGCATCTTATATGCATGGCTGTAACGGATCGTGCAGCCACGTCTCGATCCCTGAGTCAACAGATGGGGACCTTATCAACACAACAACCACCTGCACGAACAGTTCGACGACGTTTGCAGCAGCATGGACGATCAGCTCGGTGACCTTGGCTGCGATTACCCTTGACGCTGCATCACAGACAGGAGCACCTGCGGCGGTGTACTCAACGACGAACCTGGGTGCACGAATGGCAAAACGTCATTTTTTCGAATGAATCCAGGTTCTGTTTTCAGTATCATGATGGTCGCATCCTGTTTGGAGACATCCTGGTGAACGCACATCGGAAGCGTGTATTCGTCATCGCCATACTGTCGTATCACCCGGCGTGACGATATGGGGTGCCATTGGTTACACATCTCGGTCCTCTCTTGTTCGCACTGACGGCTCTTTGAACAGTGGACGTTACATTTCAGATGTGTTAGACCAATGGCTCTACCCTTCAATCGATCCCTGCGAAACCATACATTTCAGCAGGATAATGCACGACCGCATGTTGCAAGTCCTGTACGGGTCTTTCTGGATACAGAAAATGTTCGACTGCTGCCGTGGCCAGCGCATTCTCCAGATCTCTCACCATTTGGAAACGTCTGGTCAATTGTGGCCGAGCAACTGGCTCCTCACAATAGGCCAGTCACTGCTCTTGATGAACTGTGGTATCTTGTTGTACCTGTACACGCCATCCAAGCTCTGTTTGACTCAATGCCCAGGCGTATCAAGGCCGTTATTACGGTCAGAATTGGTTGTTCTAGGTACTGATTCCTCAGGATCTAAGCACCCAAATTGCGTGAAAATGTAATCACATGTCAGTCCTAGTATGTTTGTCCAATGAATACCCATTTATCACATGCATTTCTTCTTAGTGTAGCATTTTTAATGGCAAGTAGTGTATGTTAAGAATATTTGGAATGTATTTGACATGTCCATACATGAGCAAAGGCGCAGGTAAAATTCTCATGCGAAACCCCTGGAACGATTTCAACCAAATTTGATATACATAGTAGTCATAATATGGAACGAAATACAGAGGGAGTAAGAACCATCAGCATCCTATTAGAGTGAGCGAGACAATGTGGAAAGAGAAGGAGAGAGGAGGAAATGGACAGAAAAAGAGAAAATTTGGAAATTTGTGGTAAGGTCTATGGAACCAAACTACTGAGGTCATCGGTCCCTAGGCTTATGCACTACTTAATGTGACTTAAACTAACTTACACTAAGGACAACACACACACCCATGCCCGAAGGAGGACTCGAACTACCGACGGGGGGGGGGGGGGGGGCAGAAAAAAGGGAAGAGGAGGAGATGAACAAGGGCAAGTGGGAGGAGGGGATGGACGGAGAGAGGGTAAGGAGGAGTGGACTAACAGAAGATTGTAACAAACAAATACATGGGCAATGCGAGGGACTCAGTTTATTATAATACAAATTACAGTAGCGAGAAAATTTTCGAGACTATTAAGTCTAAAAGATCTGAAAGCTATGTTGGAAGCAATTGTCTCCTTCTTCTCCTCCTCCTTCACCCTCCCTCCCTCTCTCTCTCTCTCACTCTCTCTGTTTTATTTTTGTTGTTGTTGAGATTACGCAGTTAGTTTTTGGAGTATGGAGAATTAGTTTCAATAAGTTGGGAAACGAATGACATGTAAGTGCCCTAAAAAGTTCTGGTTAACAAACGGCGTAATGCCGACTTTAAAATCACGTTCTTGAAAGAAAAAAATCTGATTACACTACATTTTTCCTTTCCCTGAGAGCTAGCGTAGGGGCAGGCTGCACCCCCCTCTTGCCTCCCAGTATGGGCGTCCTTGGCTGCAACCCCATAGCCCCCTCCTCCCCCCCTCCCCCCCCACCCCCTCCCCTCGCACTGGATTAGCCGTCAGCGATTGCGTTGTGTTTATACCAACGTCTGAGCTGGAGCCTATGACACAACTGTATACTTATACATGAAATTGTTAATCACCTGCTACACAACCTCCAAGGATAATAAATCGCATAACACTGGTCCGATTCGTGCAGAGAAATATCTTCGTCGTGTTTCAAAATAGTTGCAACTGACACTCGATAAAAAATCGCTAGCCTTTTAAATGACTAACCATTAGTCAGATATTTGAAAAAAGCATTATTCACAAATGTTCTCTTCAATTTACTGTGCATTTGTAGTTATGCTGTAAGGTGTCAGGCAACTCCAACACCTTACATGAAAACCCTGACATGATAAGCAAATCCAGTAGTATGTCACATAGCTCCGAATAAATCGTGACATTAAATTAACCAAAGTAATACGAGTAACGAGTGAGCAAATGGAACACCACAGACTAACACAAGAATGCCTAAATGCATGTCGTGCCTTCCCACTGTGAGGCAGACGCAGTTCCGAGGGGAGAAACGAGGACAGAAGCCGAGAGCAGAACCGTGTTAAGCTAGGAAAGAGAGGGGCTGGGCACCCACGCTGCGAGCCTACCTGTACAACTATACAACCCGCACGTTTTAGCGTCAGGCTTTTTCGCGTCTCAGGTATGTCAAGGACAACCCCCAGCCCATGTTAAAAGCTAGAGCCCTCCAGAAAAGCAGTATAGATCTTACGATAACACAAAAAGGGCCACTACCACCCGCAAGTTTTAGCGTGAGACTTTTTCGCGTGTCTGTTACATTAGGATCACTCCCCAGCCCATGTTAAAAGATAGAGCCCTCCAGAAGAGCAGTATAGATCTCACGATAACGCTAAAAGGACCACACTAGCTGCAGGTTTTAGCGTGAGACTTTTTAGCGTCTCTGTTACGTTGCAAACTTTAAAAACATTGCCCCACCACGAAAAGTATAACGTTTCCCATTGGATAGATAGAATTTTTGTAGGCGGAGCGTAAGGTTAACATTGAGACCCTGATTGGTCAGATTAAAACACAGCCAGATAGCTTTTTTAAACTAACTTCGGTAAATTGTAGTAAGGAGAAGTTAAAAGAGAGTTAGTTCCGAGACGGCGGGCTGGATGGCTGCTGCGCCGGCCGCTGCCGCCCTGACGCTGCTTAGACACCGACAAGGTAATGAACGCACGCGATGCCGCATTTTTGAGCGCATAAGGCTTCACTCAGAACTGCAGAAGTCTCATCTGTTACACCCCTTTTTTGCGTAATACTAGTGTCGATCGTTAATTAAAACTCATGGTATTCACATTTGCCACTTGAAGTAAAGATCTGAAACGCGATGATTTTTCTATTTTATAGTTATTGAGAAGCCACATCAGCCACTGTAAGTTACGACAGGTTAGATTAGTAATTAAAGATAATTGAGGGTCACTGTAGACCATTTTGATAGTTTCTCTTTTGTGAAACTTAATTTAAACATAGATTAAAGATGTGATATGGCATAGGTCATCCTTCGATCGATTGTAGAACTTGGAAACCCATTTAGGGAATATTCGTTCACATTTTTGTTGAACGCAGTTGGTTTTTACCATCCTGTATTAAAACATTTCCTTTTATCAATAGCGCAATTTATAAACGATGTTTTGTGATTAGAATAAATTTCCAATGGTAAACTTAACTGCTTTTTCGACGATATTTTACCAGCTAACTAAAAATAGGAAAGCCTTGAACCCTTTCCACTATATTTACTTAGAATTAAGATTCTTTTACAGGGAGTGCAGTGGAGCTGTCGCTGAGATCATTAAGCATTTGATTATATCATCGCTAGTCTCACTGAACTCTTCTGAATTCTACATGTCATGTGTGGTCTGGCGTCTCCTTACCGGCAACAGGTCCCAGGTTCAAACTAGTTCCCTAAAAAACACGCTCAGAGCGTCGTTGCGCGAAAGTGGTAGGGAGACACGATATAGTACAATCAGACACCACCATGAATGTTTAGAATGCAATGCTTTTTTCAGGCTTAAGATACTGTTCATCGCACACCGTTTGTTTGTCAGCAGCTGCAGTACGAAATAAATAGAAATGTCTGCGCGATAAATTTAAAAATTCCTTAATTTCCGCTCAAATACCAAACAAAGGCGCGCCTCAGCACTTACCTCCACCCTACTGTCAGAGCACTCGACTGAGCGACTAACGAAAGCTAAGAGTCACGCTCTGCTTCAGCTGCTGCTGTCTTCGACGCTCTTACCGTTTTTCACAGACCCAACGAAAGTGCACCTTCACGCCCAACACTTCCGCTTCCTTGTGGCCGTTACGTAACTTAGCCTGAACTTCTTCTCCCACTTTTGGCCTCGGAGGTTTTCTATTCTTGAAGGGAAACTGATATGGATTTTCACGCTGAAATTAAATGTAAATAAGTAAATGACTATAATCTCTCGACTGATTTAATTTGGAAAGAAGTAAATAAGAAAAGGATCTCCTTAAACGCATTCTTACTTTTTACTGTGAGTTTGTTTAGAATCACTTTTGAGGTATATGTCTCTCATACGTCTTAATCAGTTAAGGTGAATCATTATTCTCTCTCACTCAGTTCATTCTACAATATCACATTCACGCATGTGGTAACTGTTCCGCAATAATGCACAGCACTTCAACAGCTGCTTGCTGCATTGTTTGCCTTACACAGGTACTCTCCAGCTTGCTTCCGAGTCATTAACACGTATGTGAACTTGTGCTCTCGACGTGTACAGCTAGGGTGACCAGGTCTCCCGTATTTTCAGGCTTTTCACATACTGTGACCTTATTTTTTTTCCCGTCTCAGATGTTTAAGAACATTTTTACCGTATTTCATTGTAATATAACAACTTGTGGTTGTCATGGAATGTGCTTTTTAATTTTTTATTTTTAGCGATTGAACTTCAATTATCGAAATTTTATGAGCGATAGATCGAACTGTACATTGGCGTCACTGAATTGTTCTGCATCAGTGCTGAACCTGCTACAAAGCGCATTAACGCCACTGCAAACATTAACTCTCAGTTCCCCAGGTCTTTTTTGCCACACTCTGTCCTAGGTGCAGTCTGACAGCCATAAAATTGCATTCAGCAACTTCAGTGAAACAGTTCAGTTTCGTATATGAATGGTTACATTAATAACACACTAAAAATGTTCAAACATCTTTAAAGTTTATTTTTACGAAAAAACCGCATTTAAGCAAAAAACTGCACTAAATGAATATAATATTACATGATAATGTTAATGACACGAAAACTCAAATAACGTGCACTGCAAGTTACACTTTTTGCTATATTTTATTGGTTATTATACATTTAACAACAAAACATATACTCCCATAAACATTCAAAAGAAGAAATCTACACGAGTACTTTTCCGGTTTTTAGTTTCCTTCTCAGATGTCTTCTTTGCACTCGCCGAGATTTTTTGTAGAGAAACTAAGTTAGATTCGCTTCTTGCAGCAATGACAAATATAATATGTCTTTCTCTTGTTGTTTAGGTCACAGATGGAGCATGTTTTGCGTTTTTCCAACCTTCCTACAGCGACTTTTACCGCTTGGTTCTGCCATACCCAAAACACGGTGAGTGGCTGCTCGAAGTTCACAGGGTATGTGACAGTTGTTGACTCACTTCTTATATGTTGTGCCACCAACGAGTTAGCGAGCTTCTTCGAAAAATTAAAGCAGCTCACCTATCGTCTTTCTAGAAAAAACTGAAGGACAGTCGCATTCACCCCACTTGTATTCAACATGCGGAAAAATAATACCGTTAGCCATCGTTGGAAGAGGCTTCTACGACCAGCGATATTGTTTCAACTAAATGTCTTTCTACCAGAATCTTCAGCCAAAGATTCAATTTCTACACTTCTGGCCGGCCGAAGTGGCCGAGCGGTTCTAGGCGCTAGAGTCTGGAACCGCGCGACCGCTACGGTAGCAGGTTCGAATCCTGCCTCGGGCATGGATGTGTGTGACGTCCTTAGGTTAATTAGGTTTAAGTAGTTCTGAGTTCTAGGGGACTGATGACGTTAGTAGTTAAGTCCCATACTGCTCAGAGCCATTTGAAGCATTTTTTTCTACACTTCTGTTTTCATCGCTTTGATCACTTGTTTCTTTCAAGGAATTCACACATGGCAAAAGACATTTTTCTTCACTTTCGCACCTGTTCCTGTTCTGAGTTATGTTCTCTTTCAGTTGCATAGTTACTATCTAACTCAACGTCACTTCATAAACGGTTCTCAAACACTTTTAAAACAGTATCCTCAGAGTGAGACGATAACCTGACTACTGAATCCAGAAACGAAGTCCCAGGATCGGTCTCAGAGACCGCTAGCACGAAAGAAGCAGTAATAGTATACGTCCGCATCACAGTCAAGTGGCTACCGAGAAAGGAAACTACGGAGGCTTCGGGGAAGAACAACTAGACAGGGCTGTAATTTCCTGCATCATCTCTATGTATTAGCAAATGGAGTAATAATAAATGTTAGCGGTCTGTGAGACGGCATCTGGGACGTTAAGGGTTAAATTAGCTTCACAAAGATTTACACAGATGTGCATGTACGCTAGTAATGTGGGTGTTAGATTATATAACAATATTATTAAGTTGGTTAAGCTAGAAACCGGTAACTGAAGATAAGGGAATGGAAATTTTTCTGGAACTCTCCTCGAACTTTATCTTGTCTTTAACGGTTTTGCAGCGGTTGTGTCGGTGGGTGTCTGGCTCTTATCACTGTTATGGTATACGTCTGATGCAACGGGTGGCGAATGTGATGAGGAGCAGCATAAGAAAATCACCAAAGAAGAAACCTCGTTGTATATGTACTTATCTTTCAAACCGGGGGAAAGCTATTTTTGGACTGGCACAGTGAAAATAAATAGACATAAAGCTTGTTGTTCCCTAAGCAGTAAAAAATTTATTACCGCACATGGAGGGAACAATGACTGCCTGCAACGTGAAACTACTGCAGGTAACAGGTAAATTAATGTGTTTGATAGAGCATAGTATGAGGTCGTAATTTGTTGGGTCATTTCATCCAGGGTGTTTCAGTATTACATTGAAATTAAACGTGATACCAGGCTATGAAACAGTATAGTAGTTAGACGCTTTTAAATTCAT
Organism: Schistocerca gregaria; assembly: GCF_023897955.1. Lineage (NCBI taxonomy): Eukaryota > Metazoa > Arthropoda > Insecta > Orthoptera > Acrididae > Schistocerca > Schistocerca gregaria. Next base: position 201,498,691 of record NC_064926.1, read on the forward strand.
AGGTCTTAAAAGCAAGGAGTGCGGGATGAAACAAAACCCCAAAATCTCCATCTTCTTCAACAAGCTGATAAGTTCAGCGACAACAACCAGTAACAAATCTTTGGCTGCAGAAGTAGCTATAATATTTCACACAGTGAAGCACAATTTAAGTTATAATACTATGAATTGTGACAACAAACGGTCAAGAGTTAATTATTCGTTGACTGGGTTGTGGTAGGAAAAATGTCCTGTCGACGCACAAACGCAGAAACAATAGTGAAAAACGTTTTGAAGTGTTGAATATTGTGTAATCATTCTTAAAGACCCATGTAAGCCACCAATTTTTTTCAGTCGCCACAGACATTTCGAATTTAGAAATCGAAACATGTCCCCCAAATTGGTTAGGTACTTTGATATTCTTGTGGGTATTAAAAATAAACTTTTAAGCTTTATTGAACCATCAGCTGAAAGTGTAGGTAGATTTTATACTCTGCATAAGATCACAGTTGGAAAACATGGCCTGAATTTGAGAAATGTGCCATCATTTGCGCAGACGAAAACATCGTAAATTTCTGAAAATGTCACTCCATAAGAAGCTCTTAAATGTTGAAACCGATAGTATAATAAACGCAATATGCTGTAAGCATATATTACACAAGTGTTGTAAATATGCTTGAAATTCCTTAGAATTAAATGTTTAAGTAATTGTCTTAAAACTATAGAATTTCTTCTTCGGCTAACGAAGAGACGAATTGCAGTCATTTTTTTTTTACAATTGTAGATTTATAATGGTCAGAAATGTTGAGGTATGTGCTCACTAGATGGTTTCCATTCACACATACTAAGGACAGGATATAATTGGAATTCCATTAAAAGTTAAACGAGAAGCAGTGAAGATTTTCTTAGAATTTAATATGAGTGTTTTAGTGACAATGAATATGAAAAAAGTTGGTTCTTCAGGTCTACTGCAGCCTTCTTTCCCACATTGGCAGTATCCTTTTCAACATTTCGAAGTCCATCGAAAATGCAAATCTAGGTATTATAGGAACTTACATTCCCACATAGCAACGTCTTGCAAAAGTGTGATGGAGAAAGAACGATAATTTTTTTAAAGTGCAACTCACAAAGTTTTGAATTCGTTAGACATATATGTTAAAAAATTAAAAATTAATATCAGTGGTTTCATTGCACATTACATTCATACTTATTCATACATTTGCATATTTCACAGAATTTGCAAATTGTCTTCTTCCTCTTCGCCTAACCAAAGAAATCAATATCAGTGAGATACAATATGCCTTAAAATCTTTTGATGTAAACGAATATGAATTGTGTGATGAGTTCTGTAGCAGCAGAAAAACTTTAATAAAGTCGATCTTGCTGGTAATGCTTGTGAGAAATGGGTATCTGTGTCTTGTGATCCTAAATGCAAAGGAATTTCTGTACATAATTTTTAAAAAAATTTCTGTGTTTTATTGTGAGTGTTCAAGATCTAATGTCGACACAGGAAGTGTTTTCAACTGTGAACAATGTGTGGACTGATGTGAGAAACAGAACTTCTGTTGTACTCATTAACGCTGAACTGCAAATTGTAACAAATTTCAGTTTAAACTGTAAATAATTTTTCAAACAGGTGAAAGATTATGTTAAATTTCTTTTTGTGTGCAAATCAAATTGTAAATATTTGTAACCATGCTTGTGCATTCAAGTGTTTTAAGTATTTTTATTGTGACTGCGTAAGAATTCCATTGGATTCATCAAAGCTATTAATTGAAAGACTATACAAAACGTCTGTAGTGTAGTGTTATATCTTACTTTGTGTAAGGTGTTATCAGTTTTGAGAATCTCCCTTGTTTCCAGTCAAAAAACCCTGGAACTCTATGTATATCAGTTACATGAAAATGCTTAAAAGCAGTGTTGTAGCAGCAAAGAATCCAAGAAATAGGGACGGACATAATTTTCCGACAAAATGTATAGTCTTTTCTAAAATACTACTGGTGTCATTTGCTTTCAGATACGTGGGCAAGGCACGTGGCGGCTTAGCAGAGGAATAACCCTGGATACTACGTCGCCGCGAGAAATGTCGCAGCTGTCACCATTGGCGACTTCTACGGCTGTGTTCACAACGAACTGGATGAAGGTGTCAGTGGCCACTATCTTCCACCAACCTCTTCAACCCTTTTCATGTTGCACATCACCAAAATCCTGGGATTAGACTCTGACTTCGTGCCCTTCACTGCACTCGTGCTGTAGTGGTGTGTGTAGTGGGCACGTCATAAAATGGCTACGCAACGTGGTTCCGCACACAGAGAGGCAGAGAAGGCTCTGCAGCATTGCCAGTGTTCCTACTGTGTCCGACCCCCCCCCCCCCCCCCTCAAGCACCAGCTCTGGCCTACTGTGACAGCTGGCAACACTGGGGTGAGCGCTACACTGGGCCTCTGTTTCTACTTCTGCCTCTCCTTACAAGAAGTCAGATGCTCGAAAATATATCGCCTCGCGGAGTGGCCAGTCGGTTCGAGGCGCCATATCACTAGATTGCGCGGCCCCTCCCGACGGAGGATCGAGTCCTCCCTCGGGCATATGTGTGTGTGTGTGTGTGTGTGTGTGTGTGTTGTTCTTAGCATTAGTTAGTTTAAGTAGTGTATAACTCTAGGAACCGATGACTTTAGCAGTTTGGTCCCTTAGAAATTCACACACATTTGAACATTTGAAAATGTATCTCGGTCGCTTCTTAACATACCGTAATACTTGTCGTTTTTGCTTTACGGCAGCCATAATGAACTTTGTCGTTGATAAGTAACCTCACCATACCTAATCTAACACGAATACCGACGCTGCATATTCTACGTGCAGCCTGAAGGGCATGTTAGAGGCAGATGCCACAGTATGACGCTACTGACTGGAGTGTAAAGTAGTACTCTGCGCCTAGTCACAGCACTTTTCACCATCACGGCCTTCTTATGTGCTCACCAAGATACGAGGGTCACTTCAAAAGAAATGCACACTATTTTTTTAAAAATCAGTCTTTTATTCTACATGTTAGAATGTTTTACAGTGTGTAGATACATCCTTTAGGAACAATATGTTCATTTCTCCAGATAATTTCCATCCCTATCAACTACCTTACGCCATCTTGGAACCAGCGCTTGTATACCCGCACGGTAAAATTCTGGACAAACCTGTTGGAGCCACTGTTTGGCAGCGTGGCACAAGTGGGTCATCATCTTAAAACCTTGTTCCACGAAGAGAGTCTTTCAATTTCCCAAAGTCACACATTTCCCATAATCACATGGAGCCAGGTCAGAACTGTAAGGCGGGTGTTTCACATACACATCAGAATTTATGATGGTTCCACTTGGCATGATGTCCCAAAGCAAGAGTCCTTCAGAATAAAAAAACACCATAGCCATAACTTTTCCAGCAGAAGGTCTGGTTTTGATTTTTTTTTTCTTGGGTGAATTTGCATGATGCCACTATTGATTTCCTGTTTGTCTCTGTCACAGTTCTTCCAAGGATTTCTGCTCCACAATTCTCGTACTGCTCTAAAAGTTCGCTGCATACCGTTTATCTTGTTTCTTTTTGAACCACTGTCAACATCATGGGAACCTACCTGGCACAAACCTTTTTTAACGCCAACACTTTCAGTATTCTGCAAACACTTCCTTCCCCTATCCCAACGTAGCGTGACAATTCGTTCACTGTGATGCGTCTGTCAGCAGTCACCAATTCTTTAACTCTCTGCACATTGTCCGGAGTGTGTGCAGTACATGTACTGCGATCGACAGCAGCATCTCCATACACCTTTTTCAACCTCTTGTGGATGTTTCCCGCTGTCTCGTTTTCACACCACAGGAATTCTATGACAGCACATTGCTTCTGACGAGCGTCAAATGTAGCAGCCATATTGAAGACATGCTGTGCGGTGCCACTCATGGGAACAGGTTGAACTAAGTTTGAAAACAAGCGGGAAGGATGTATCTACACACTGTAAAACTTTCACACATGCAGAATGAAAACTGTATTTTTACAAAAATAGTGTGCATATCTTTTGGAGTGACCCTCGTAGCAGGTGCTCACGAGACAGTGGTGTCGCTGCTAGGAGGCGCACTCAACACTCCTAGTGATGTCCTTAACTACAATGTATGTCCAGTGTAGGGGAGAGCTGGGCGAAGTAGCCAGGCTATTCCTATTTTTTAAGCTGAGTAGCAATAGACGGAAACGCAAAAGATGAGTGATTATGACCTGCAACTTTTGAAGTTTAGTATCGAATCGATAACTGTTGGCTCAATTTAAGTACATTAAACAATTACTTCCACAAAATGGCAAAATGGTCACAACAGAGTTTTAAACTCAAAAATGAGGGATAAAAATTGTTTTAACAAGGTAGTAAATATTTTTTTTTGTAAAACATGATTTGAATTAAGTTTTTCACACTTTCCCCAAATAAAAGTCAAACGGCGTTTCTCAATACTTAAACAGAGTTCGTGGGCCCAGAAGGAGCAGAACTGCCAGTAGATCCCCTACTTTTTTTTGCTGGAATAAAAAAAAATTTTCTTCGCATTCTGTGCATCTCTGTCTTCATCGCTGTTGGCAAAAAGAGCTCTCTTAGGGTTGGCTTTCCTGTTCTTCACAATCTTCATTTTACTGCTCGCCTTCTCTTCTGCTACTGTCCGTTTTCTCTTCTTTTTGCTTTTCCTTTCCTTGTTTATTTACCGCTTCTGAGTCACTGTTATAAGGATTTGCTGTAGGTACTGTCACGGAGCCCTTCTTTCGGCCGCTGCCTTTCAGTTTTGCCGCTACACAAAGTGGCCACTTTGACCGCACTGACGCCAATCCACAAAAGCTGTATACCTTCTAATGGTATGATCGAAATTTCAGTAATTAAAGTAGGATTATTCAGTCAAGATATGACACTTTCAACACAGTTTCATTAAAAAGACGTAAGTCACATTATCCAACTACAATAAATACACAACTGACCACATACTTTACATTGGGATAGCTGTTGTTGTTGTTGTCTTCAGTCCTGAGACTGGTTTGATGCAGCTCTCCATGCTACTCTATCCTGTGCAAGCTGCTTCATCTCCCAGTACCTACTGCAACCTACATCCTTCTGAATCTGCTTAGTGTACTCATCTCTCGGTCTCCCTCTACGATTTTTACCCTCCACGCTGCCCTCCAATGCTAAATTTGTGATCCCTTGATGCCTCAAAACATGTCCTACCAACCGATCCCTTCTTCTAGTCAAGTTGTGCCACAAACTTCTCTTCTCCCCAATCCTATTCAATACCTCCTCATTAGTTACGTGATCTATCCACCTTATCTTCAGTATTCTTCTGTAGCACCACATTTCGAAAGCTTCTATTCTCTTCTTGTCCAAACTAGTTATCGTCCATGTTTCACTTCCATACATGGCTACACTCCAAACAAATACTTTCAGAAACGACTTCCTGATACATAAATCTATATTCGATGTTAACAAATTTCTCTTCTTCAGAAACGCTTTCCTTGCCATTGCCAGTCTACATTTTATATCCTCTCTACTTCGACCATCATCAGTTATTTTACTTCCTAAATAGGAAAACTCCTTTACTACTTTAAGTGTCTCATTTCCTAATCTAATTCCCTCAGCATCACCCGATTTAATTTGACTACATTCCATTATCCTCGTTTTGCTTTTGTTAATGTTCATCTTATATCCTCCTTTCAAGACACTGTCCATTCCATTCAACTGCTCATTGGGATAGCTAAAATCCACAAAAAAAGCTATAATCTGAGAAGTAGCACAGCAAATGGGGTTATAGTTTATTCTCTGACTGTGTTCTCCAGGAGGGTAAGTTACAGCATTTGACATGCCATGCGAGCACCTTCTAGCCTCCACTGCCCCAATGGCTACTTTGCCCAGCTATTACCTACAGGGCCCAGCAGTGGCTGTGCAAGTTCAATTTGAATAACCAAGTAGCTAGTGACATTGCCTAAACCGAACAAGGAAATCTGCCATCATATATATGGTGTCTATTATTTCGCTGCTAGCGGGTATTCTCATACATAAATGGGAAAGTTGAAAATGTATACTGGACTGGCTTTCAAACTTAGGCTGATGCTCGGAGCAGTAAGCCGCCTGGACACAGTGGTGGTAGGTGGTGCATGTACTAACTTACCACACCTTCCGCCAAATCCAAATTCTCAACTTATTCCCACACCCTGCTGACATAGTGTCCCTGCTCATTATCCTTGTTACTTGCAGCGTTTCGCTGATCTCCAGAAGAGTTCTCCAGTGTAGGGAGCATTGGCCAGCCTCGTCTTGATTATATTATGAATCAAGACACAATGGAACAATGACATTTCGCTGATATTGAACATTGATATACGTCAATGGGGAGGTTGAAAACTTGTGCTAGACCGTGATTAAACTTTCCCATTGATGTATATCAGTGCCTTCTAGCAGCTAAATGTCATCAATCCCTTTGTGTCTTGATTCATAATGGCTGCAGGATCCAAATGGTGTCTCTTCTTTTGGACATGTCCAAAAGTACAGACACCACATGTATAATTAAGGCAGATCTACATCTACGTGGTTACTCTGTTATTCACAATTAATTACCTGGCAGAGGGTTCAATGAACCAGCTTCAAGCTGTCTCTCTACCGTTCCATTCTCGAACGGCACGAGGGAAAAACGAGCACTTAAACTTTTCTGTGCGAGCCCTCATTTCTCTTATTTTATCAAAAAATGGTTCAAATGGCTCTAAGCACTATGGGACTTAACATCTGAGGTCATCAGTCCCCTAGATTTAGAACTACTTAAACCTAACTAATCGAAGGACATCAGATACTTCCACGCCCGAGCCAGGATTCGAACCTGCGACCGTAGCAGCAGCGCGGTTCCGGACTGAAGCGCTTAGACCCGCTCGGTCACAGCAGCCGGCTCTCATTTTATCGTAATGATCATTTCTCCCTATGTAGGTGGGTGACAACAGAATGTTTTCGCAATCGGAGGGAAAAAGCTGGTGATTGAAATTTATGAGAAGATACGCCTTTGTTTTAAGAATTGCCACTCCAATTCATATATCATGTCTGTGGCACTATTTCCCCTATTTCGCGATAATACAAAACGAGCCGCCCTTCTTTGAACTTTTTCAATATCATCGGATCCCATACCGCACACCAATACTCCAGAATATGGCGGAAAAGTGTAGTGTAAGCAGTCTCTTTAGTAGATCTGTTGCACCTTCTAAGTGTTCTGCAAATGAATCGCAGTCTTTGGTTTGCTCTACCCACAATATTACCTATGTGATCGTTCCAATTTAGATTATTTGTATTGTAATCCCTAAGTATTTAGTTGAATTTACAGCCTTCAGATATGTGTGACTTATCGTGTAATCGAAATTTAGCGGATTTCTTTTGGTACTCACGTGAATAAGTTCACAATTTTCTTTATTCAGGATCAATTGCCACTTTTCGCACCACACAGATATCTTATCTAAATCATTTTCAATTCGTTTTGGTCATCTGATGACTTTACAAGACAGTAAATGACAGCATCATCTGCAAATAATCTAAGAGGGCTACTGAGATTGTTTCCTATGTCGTTAATATAGATCAGGAACAGTAGAGGGCCTATAACACTTCCTTGGGGAATCGCCGCTATTACTTTCGTTTTACTCGATGGCTTTCCGTCTATTACTACAAACTGTGACCTTTCTGACAGGAAATCACTAATCCAGTCGCACAGCTGAGGCGATATTCCATAGGCACACAATTTGGTCAGAAGACGCTTGTGAGTAACGGTGTCGAAAGCCTTCTGAAAATCTAAAAATATGGAGTCAATTTGACAGCCCCTGTCGATAGCACTCATTACTTCGTGGGTATAAAGAGCTAGTTGTATTCCGCAAGAACGATATTTTCTGAACTCGTGCTCAGAGAACAGTTTTCTTCGAGATACTTCATAATGTTTCAACACTGTATATGTTCCAAAACCCTGCTGCAAATCGACGTTAGTGAAATTGGTCTGTAATTCAGCGGATTATTTCTATTTCCCTTTTTGGGTATTGGTGTGACTTGAGCAACTTTCCAGTCTTTAGGTACGGAACTTTCTGTGAGCAAGTGGTTGTATGTAATTGCTAAATATGGAGCTACTGCTTCTGCATACTCTGAAAGGAACCTGACTGGTATACCATCTGAACCGGAAGCCTTGCCTTTATTAAGTGATTTAAGATGCTTTGCTACAACGAGGATATCTACTTCTATGTTTCTTACCTTGGCCGTCGTTGTGTATTGGAATCCGGGAATATTTACTTCGTTTTCTTTGGTGAAGGAGTTGTTTAATAACTCTGCTTTGGTTATTATTGCGCAGTGAAGATATTGATTGCGTCTTGTCACTGGTGTGCTTTATATATGACCAGACTGTTTATATATATATATATGACACTTTGGGTTTTCTTCCAGATTTCGAGACAGAGTTTCGTTGTGGAAATTATTAAAAGCATCGCGCACTGAAGCATGCACTATTTTTCGAACTTCAGCAAAACTTTGCCAATATTGAGGATTTTGCGTTTTTTATTTAATTTGGCATGCTTTTTCGTTGCTTCTGCAACAGCGATCTGAACCGTTTTGTGTACCATGGGGGATCAGTACCATCACTTATTAATTTATGTGGTATATATCTCTCAGCTGCCGTCGATACTATATCTTTGAAATCGTCCCACATCTTTTCTACGCTTACGTGATCAGATAAGGCTAGCCAATGAGCCCTTCAGTCCAGATGCACGAGACTTTCGAACTCTTATGGAAATCAGCAAAATGCCACAAGTAATGAGAATAATGGGCAGGGCATTATGTCAGTAGTGTGTCCGTAAGTTAAGAATTCGGATTTGGTGGGCGGTGTGGTAGGGATAGAGCATGCAGTTGCAGTGACCACTATCTCCTCGCGGCTTAGTAGCCAGAGCGCCTGCATAGTGCGCAGGAGATGGGGATTCGAATCCCGGTCCGGCACAAATTTGCAACTTCCTTATTGATCTACATCACTGTACCATCACAACCAAATGTCGTAAATTCCTTTGTGTCTTAAATTTGCTACTGACTGTTGACTTGGATACATACTGCACAATTATATTTGAGGACTTTGCTGTTGCATACGATGAATTGACTTTAGAACATTGGAAGTTCTGTTAAAGTATTATGTTCTTTTTGGGGGTCTAATAGACTTTAACCCAGCATGGACAGGTTGCCAACTATTTCAGTTGTTACGCTGTCTCTGTGTTCAATAAATTACTCTGTTCGTCGATTTCAGTGCCAGATACTTCACACTGAATAAGTTTTGACTAATCACTGCATAGGGCCACCTGGATCTTCACAGCAATTTTGTGGAATGCGTAGAAGAGTGTGGGGATCACCAGACCGCAATGTGCGTCTCGAGCATCCAGTCCCATGGGTTTGTATTTGGGGAAGGTACATCTAAGAATGTCAGACGTAACTGATCGCTATCGAGGGGAATTTGAGGACTGCACAATATCTGTTCATGATAGTCCAACATACTGACAAGCCCTACAGCCAACATTTCGGCAGTGGGTTCGTTTTCGAAGACTATAATGCATGAACAGAACACTTTGAGGCAACATTATGAAGACTTTCTGTGGTGTGCGTACTGTAAGACCTTCAGTACACACACACCATCAGATTATTTGACTTGTCGCTCTAACGAAGTAGGCGAGTGTCAGCAATATGTCTCGTGGTCTTATCGTGGCGTGTTTATCTTCTGCCGTTAGGTCAGATGACACAAATGCCACCCGCAGGCTTAGAGTAGCAGATTGATGGTGACCAAAATTCAAAATTGACAATCTGAAGTTCCTTTGGTTTGGTACGTTAATCTTATTCTCACATATATCTCTGATACTTCACAAAAGTGTCTATACATTTATCTTCATGGCTATGTGCAGGAATATGGTAATCTTATTAGGCGCAGACTGAAACTTGACTATAGACTGGTACAGACAAATTTAGAAGTCATACAGACTGGTACAGACTAATGTAGACTGGTACAGACTAATGTAGACTGGTACAGACTGGTGCCAACAAATGAAGACTGACTGATCGGAGGTCTGTGCACTCGTTATAACACCTCACGCATTCGTGTATCACAGCGCGAGTATGATCCGCGAGGAGAAAAGGTTCTACATTAGCAGCAATCTTATTGGCTGTGTTACATATTAATACTCGGATCGGCAGAATGAGAATTTGGTCCGTCTCTATGGCAGCGCCATTTTGTAGTGCTGAGACGGACGAGCGCTGCGCCTGCTCTGTTGTGCTTAGCGGGGCGCGCTCCAGTGGGATAGTTGTGTACGCGCTGACTACGCGGAACTATGTACACAACACTTTCCTCCAAGAATCATGACTCAACCGACTGGAATGGACTGCAGCATCTGCTGACACGAAGTCGATCGAAAGTGCTTGGCACGAGCTGAAATGTGTGTGTGTCATTGCTGTAATGACTCTTCACTCACTAGACTGTCTCCGACATCCGCCATCGGAGACTGGGTCTAACTTGAACAGCGATGTGTCGATCACGTTGCAGACAAAATGACAATGAGGACACAAGCGTGTCACAGTGCAATAGGTTGAAGCAACATAGCATCCAACGTTTCCCAGCAGCAGATATCACAGATGTGTAAAGAAGTGCATTATCAAACTTCCTGGCAGATTAAAACTGTGTGCCCGACCGAGACTCGAACTCGGGACCTTTGCCTTTCGCGAGCAAGTGCTCTACCAACTGAGCTACCGAAGCACATCTCACGCTCGGTACTCACAGCTTTACTTCTGCCAGTACCTCGTCTCCTACCTACCAAACTTTACAGAAGCTCTCCTGCGAATCTAGCAGAACTAGCACTCCTGAAAGAAAGGATATAGCGGAGACATGGCTTAGCCACAGCCTTGGGAATGTTTCCAGAATGAGATTTTCACTCTGCAGCGGAGTGTGCGCTGATATGAAACTTCCTGGCAGATTAAAACTGTGTGCCCGACCGAGACTCGAACTTGGGACCTTTGCCTTTCGCAGGCAAGTGCTCTACCAACTGAGCTACCGAAGCACGACTCACGCCCGGTACTCACAGCTTTACTTCTGCCAGTACCTCGGTAGGAGACGAGGTACTGGCAGAAGTAAAGCTGTGAGTACCGGCCGTGAGTCGTGCTTCGGTAGCTCAGCGTGTTCGGTCAGAGGGTTAGCTGCCCTCTGTAATAAAAAAAACTGAGTGACTGGATCAGTAACGAACTTCAATGGGCGTCAGGTGACGTCCGCCACGAACAATTGAAACACACAATAACGAACAAAATGAGATTACAAAAAAAAAAAAAAAAAAAAAAAAAAAAAATGGTAGAGCACTTGCCCGCGAAAGGCAAAGGTCCCGAATTCGAGTCTCGGTCGAGCACACAGTTTTAATCTGCCAGGAAGTTTCATATCAGCGCACACTCCGCTGCAGAGTGAAAATCTCATTCTGGCAAGTGCATTATCGATCGGGAGGCTGTGTGTTGCTTATTGTTTTGTTTTGGTAATGCGATGATTTTTTTTTTTTTGTTTTAGTTTCGTAAGGCTTATTCACTCATTCCTTGCTCCCCTTGAATCTGGCCCACATATGTTCACAGATGAGTAGGTGATGCAAATCTTTCAGTAGCTTATTTCTGCTTCACTGTGTGGAAGAGGGGTATTTTACTTGAAGAACTTTCTTATCATTGCACTGTAAACTTCTGTTGTTTGTGAGAAAATTAGCCATATTGATTTATCGGTTGTTCATCAGTGATGGGCGTCGGTACTTAAAGGAAGTAGGCGGTATCTCAAATATTTTTACTGTCTGTGAAATTCTAAACGTCGACTACCGCAGGGATGAACGATATCATGGTTCGCTTTAATCGATTTTGGGAAACACAGCAAGGACATATGAATCTGTGAGGTTTGAACACCAGCATTGCTGAATGCGTGTCTAGCGCGCTGACCACCGTGTATCCGCTCCCGCTCTATGTTTATTAAAACCGTTGGCACACGGGCCGTGCTGTCGAGCGTTAACGTTGAGCGTGCCAAGTTCAACGTGCTGCTGAACGCTCAGGAACGATGCGACTTGTGCATACGGTACGTGGGCCCCAACGTGGTATACGCGATCGCAACGCACTCCAGCGGCAGTTTTGTGGGATGTTTCTAGTTCGTAAATCACACTGTTTACCAAACGGGCGCGCGTAAAATTCCCGTGTTAGCTTTATTAAAACGCACATTTCCTCCATCGTCCACGAAAAGTACCATGTCCGATCAATAAGGACACAGACTTATAAAAGTTCCATTACAAACAGAGCGATACAAATTTGCACTACTTCTCCACACAAGATAAACATTATTTCATCACTCACATTTTAGTAAAACCCCAAGGTCAGCCTTACTTGATCACTGTTCCTACCCAGTGGCAGAATCTTTGCAACATGTGTATTACGATGCGCAGAAGAAAAAGGAGCAAAATATCTTTATACAAGTAGTGCAAGCTGTCCTATAGATTAAGCCAATCGAAAAAAGTCACCTCTCAAAAAAAGAAGAACTTATATTTACATAACATCAAATATTATAGTATATACTCATATGAAACTAATAATAAAGTATCAGAGCCTAATTATAATGCAAACGTTAGAAAAAAATTTGGAATTGGCGAGTCGCGAATTACCGCCTGAACATGCTATATCTCATACCTCAATGACGCTACTCACTTTGCTAAACAACCAACATACTAATTACACTCAATCATAACGTCATAACACTTACGGAAAACCTTAATAGTAGGTATGTTCCTAACTGAAATTTAACTGTCGCAAACTGTACCAAGAACAATGCGTTTTACGTAGATCTTAAGTGTGTCGCTGCCTTCAAATAGCATTATCTCGTAATACGTAAGTTCCAATAATTCTTTAGCCACGAATATGATGTTTCTCATTATTTTATTGGAACTAATCACACAGTTAACAACGGCGTTTCCGGTGATTCAATTTGCTGGTGCCCAGGAACGGCATAAATACGTATAGACTTGAAGTGAATGCCAATATGGCGCCTCACACCTCTGTACTGAAGGGAGACGGCATGAGGGTGACGTAGGTGGCGTTGTGCCATCTCATTGGTCAAAGCTCAGACAAACGTTCAGAATATCTGATATGCTGGGTATTGTTCTGCTCGGAAAGGCTCCCATACGTACTATTCCACGCTACGACGTCGGAAACTCGGCACTCTCAACGGTCAACGTTCGGTTGCACGGTCCGTGTGCCGACGGCTTAAGGCAGAGGGAAGTACACAACTCTGGGCAAGCAGTTCTGTGCTCGTAACGTCCCACTCAGCCTTTATCACCAGCGGCTAAAGCATCATATCGCACCAGTGTCCCGCTATCACAGGCTTATTACCAGAAGACCATTATTGCCTATTCATTCCTAAAGTAAGCAGCATTTTACCTGTCTTTTTACATCTGTCGATATTGTGCCTAGCCTTACTATACTACACAAAAATGTTTTTTCTTCTAACTGTCCCTACCGTGAATGCAGAAAGATACATTAGGCTCCTTGAGTAATACAAAGAAGGACGCCATATTACCTGTATGAGGAGTGGTCACAATGGGAATCCCACAGGATTCGATTATTGGGCAACAACTGTTCTCAACTTGTGTTAATGATCTGCAATTTTATTTCAATCACGAGGAAGAATTATTCCCATTTGTAGATGTTACAAGCATTGTTCAAGCGAACAAGAAGACATCGGCAGAGAACACAGTAAACGATGTTTCCCTGAAAATTACTGACTGATTGTGCTAAAATGGCTTGCTCTATACTCTGGAAAAAAAGGAAAAAAGAAAGCACAGCTCACGCAGTTTTGTACTGTCAAAATTTCCCTGAAAATTACTGACTGATTGTGCTAAAATGGCTTGCTCTATACTCTGGAAAAAAAGGAAAAAAGAAAGCACAGCTCACGCAGTTTTGTACTATCAAAATTATCCTGCTCCATATTAATCTAGTACACCAAGAAGAAATAATGAAAACCGTATAAACATCTAAATTATTAGGTGTGTTCAAAAATGGTTCAAATGGCTCTGAGCACAATGGGACTCAACTGCTGTGGTCATTAGTCCCCTAGAACTTAGAACTACTTAAACCTAACTAACCTAAGGACATCACACACATCCATGCCCGAGGCAGGATTCGAACCTGCGACCGTAGCAGTCGCACGGTTCCGGACTGCGCGCCTAGAACCGCGAGACCACCGCGGCCGGCGTAGGTGTGTATGTTGATGAAAACTTGAAGTGGTAAACTTTGGGTATATAGAAGTAAACAAAATTAACACATTCCTCATATTTTCGGTCATTGGTATCTTATAGGATAATATTCTGGAGTAACTCCCCACTTATGCAAAATGTATTCATTGCAGAAGCGAAAGTAACTGGAATTATCTGTGGAGTTTATATACGTACATCTTCCAGGAATCTCTTTAAGCGGCTGACAATATTAACCGCATCCCAACAGTACATTTATTCAGTTATGAACTTTATTGTCAACAATCTACCTCAGTTTGAGAGTGCCCGAAATATTCACTAATACAACGCTAGAAGAAAAAATTATTTGCATTTCACCTACCCTTTAATGAGTCTAACTGGGTACAGAAAGGTGTAAAATTTACGTCAACGAACTATTTGACAATCTGTAAGCAGGCTGTTTAGGTTTTTATGTTGGTAACGCTACGTAGCGCTCTGTATTAAATCGCTGGCTGCGCTGTGTGCAGTCTGTGGCTGGTTGGACTCTTTGTTGAAGTTTTTCGCCAGTGTAGTGTTGGGCAGTTGGATGTGAACAGCTCATAGGGTTGGGCAGTTGGAGGTGAGCCGCCAGCAGTCGTGGATGTAGGGAGAGAGATGACAGAGTTCTGAGATGTTAATATGAGCGGACGATCTGGATGTGTGTCCGACAGAAAAAGAAATTTGTTAAACTGGATGTCACGAGTATATATAGATATTACGACTTTTGACCACTATTAAGGTAAATACATTACTTGTTCTACATCAAAATCTTGCATTTGCTAACTATATGGCTAGTTAGTGCCTTCAGTAGTTATAATCTTTTATTTAGCTGGCAGTATTGGCGCTCGCTGTATTGCAGTAGTTCGAGTAACAAAGATTTTTTGTAAGGTAAGTGATTCATGAAGGGTATAAGTTATTGTTAGTCAGGACTATTCTTTTGTAGGGATTATTGAAGGTCAGATTGAGTTGCGCTAAAATATTGTGTGACATTTTAGTAATGATCAGAATAAATAAAGAGAAAACAAATGTTTTCTTTTTTTCCATTCTTTGGTCACAATATTAATTCTTTAGACGATGACCGGTTTGAGTCCGTAATGACCATCCTCTGATCTTTTTTACACTTTATCCTGAAGTGATAAGGCCATAATGGTATCGTCAAAACAAACAAATATAATCAGCACAGCATCGTCACATATATCTATATATCTAAAATAAGGTGTAGAATAGGCCACCTTATTTCAGACAATATGTGACGATGCTGTGCTGATTACATGTATATGTTTTAACGATGCCATTATGGTCTTATCACTTTAGGACATGGTGTAAAAAAGATCCGAGGATGGCCATTACGGACTGAAACCGGCCATCGTCTAAAGGATTGATATTGCGATCACAGACTGGAAAAATAGAAAACATTTGGCAGTACTGGATCACTGTTTGTATGCGCGGCCATGTCGCAGTTGGTGAAAGAGAAAAGAGTCTCAGTACGTTCAGTTTAATTTAGGAGTTTGAAAATCAAGTAACGTAGAAGTTTTACCTGGACAGCCATTGTTTACATTCAAAAGGGGAAGTTTCAAATCTACCCATCGAAATCAAACGTGTGTTGCCTAGGAGAAGTGTTTTCAAATGTAGACTGAACTAGTTTCTTTTTAAAAACTTCTTCTACGTTATACAGAAATTCTTGATTAGGAAGAGTCATTTTTACAGAAAAAGCCCGTAAACGGTAAGCATGTTTTCACACAAATATTTTTGTTAAATGTGTAAGGTGCGATGAAAACGTTTCTGTTCGAAGGCCGTATAGTTCAGAATCAGTAGAATCAGAAATTGAAGTGACCGTTGACGGAATCATCCCTCCGACTCATCTGGCTGAAGATACCCGTTTGGAAAAATACCGTGTCCTGTTGAATGAAGAAGTTCGTAACTATCGACTGCACATCTTCCTCCGACAGGAATCGTTGACCTTTCAAGGCGCTTTTCTAAGGAACCGAACGCCTGAGAATTGCATGGCGAGAGTTGAGGACTATAGGGCGGCTACTCGAATGTCTCCCACTTGGGTTGACGTAGCCTCTGCGTTACATTTGCAATATGGGGCGTGCTTTATTATGAAGCAGCAGCGCACATTAGACCACCAGTACACAACGATGGTTTTCGACAGGCCTGCTGCCCATACACATTCTGTATTCACTGATGGATGTCTATCGATGTTTGACCTTCGGCAGCCAAGAAAAGAATAACACCACGTTGGTCCTGTTTAGGACGGCCGCTGTGACTGAGCGGTTCTAGGCGCTTCAGTCTGGAACCGCGAGACCGCTACGCTCGCAGATTCGAATCCTGCCTGTCAAACCACAATTTATGAAAGATGTTTATATTTTATTAATAGGATTAAGTAGGAATAATTAATATTTGTCATGTTGGAAATAATTGTGGTAGCAGGGAATGCCTGTACCAAAGGATTGTTGGCAAGAGAGATCGCAAATTGATATAATTTTAAAAAGGGCGGGAGAGGCCGCGTATGGATACATTTTAAGAAAAGAGCGGGAAAGACCGAGCATTGATACATTTTGTAATGGTAGCAGGGATTGTCTGCACCAGAAAGCATTGTTGGCAGGAGTGACCGCACTTTAGCGTTCGTAGGAAGTCAGTAGTAAGCGAGATGTGAAGCGAGTCGGTAGCAGGTCTGAAGCGAGAGGTTGAGAGGAGCGGTGTGTCTGCTAGCCACCAGCTATGATTTAAAATATATTACAAACGGATGTACAGAGACATCAGCTAACTATTATCATAAGAGGAACTAATATAATTGAATTATTGTTTTGGGAAACTCAAGACTACTGATGATATGTTTGCGCACTGATAGTTGTAAGATTATTGTAAAAAGTAAATCCCATTTGAACGTTTGTAAAATCATTTCATTACCAGCAGTAAATATTTGAAGAAGCGTTTTCAGAATATAATTAATTTTTGCCAGCAGTGTTGCATTACTGATTATAATCCATCCCAAAAACCATCAACGTAAAACTTTGCAAAACAGTTATTGTTGTCAAGAAAAAGTGTAATTATGAATTACGTAACTTCAGTCAAATTAATTAAAGAGTAACGTCAGCTTTGCCATTAAAGAATGATGTCAACTTTGGTAATAAATACAGCCTCTTATTATGACAGCCCACCAGCAGTTAATAGAGTATAGTAAACCAGAGTAAGTATATACATGTCGCAGTTCAATGTAGCCGTCAGATGGCGAACCAGTAACAGTAAAAAAGGTGAGGAACAGTTTTGAGTTATTGCAGATAACGACTGAGGGCCACGACGACGACAAATTCTATGTTTCGTCGAATTATCACAAAATCACTTTTAATAAGGAGCAATTAAATTTGTATGCGAAGATGTAGAAAGAGAATAAATTTCAAAGGGAAGATTTCATTTGTTATTATTAAGCAAGAGATAGAAATCCTAAGGAAAGGTTTCATAGGTTATTGTAGAAGGGAAGTTTGCGTAAAAAAAAAAGAGATATAGAGGAGACGGGAAGGTTTCAAATGCTTCAAATGGCTCTGAGCACTGTGGTACTTAACATCTGAGGTCATCAGCCCCCTAGAACTTAGAACTACTGAAACCTAACTAACCTAAGGACATCACACACATCCATGCCCGAGGCAGGATTCGAACCTGCGACCGTAGCAGCACCGCGCGGTTCCAGATTGTAGCGCCTAGAACCGTTCGGCCACACAGATCGGAGGGAATGTTTCAGTTAGGTTTAAGTAGTTCTAAGTTCTAGGGGACTGATGACCTCAGATGTTAAGTCCCACAGTGCTCAGAGCCATTTGAACAGCTTTTTTTGCTCCTGTTTAGGCGCATTTGGTTATAACGTCGCCCTAGTTTACGCATTTCCTGCACACACTTCACGAAGACATGCATGCTACACAACTCCCTCGCCTACATTCCCGGCTTATATGCCCGCATCGCAATAGCACTACGGTGCATATACGCCCTGTGTGTCTATATACTGGGTGGTTATAAGTAAACTTCCCCAATTTAATACATTATAACACGTAAACTAATTACCGTACGAGTACCAAACTTAGCAGCGTTAATGCCCAGAGTATGGGGTGCATGATTTCCATGCGTCACAGCGCCACCATCCAGTTTGAACTATGGCGACGAGGTGCCATGATCAGTCATCGTGATTCATGGCCTCGCCCACCTGACAAGTCGCAATGTACTTGTTGTCGTGTCAACGTGAGCTTGGACAAAATTAGAGGGGCATTATTGGCGAAGCTCTCATATCAAAACAACAGTAATGTTGCAGCTGCACTTCGAGAATGTCACCGGCTGAAAAGATTACAGAAGGATCATCTTTCTCCACCCGCTGTACAGAGAATGATGAAGAAGCTCGAATCACTGGAGAACAGGGCGTCGCTCCGGGAAGAGGCCGATGACCTGTTGCATCACAGGTGGTTGATGAAATTGACGTTGCTATGCAGACAACGCTGCGTACAATTCTCGATCGTTGGGCAGTTCGCGTGCTGTGTCACAACAGTTGAACATCCCGTGGTCCACTGTACGGAAGATGCTTCGAACCGTTCTCAAATGGTATCCGTAGAAGATCCATATCGTACATCAGGTTCCACCATAGGATGCACAACGACGTGTTGGCTTCGCTCTCCACTTTCTCGCAAGGATTGAAGTTGACGAGAGCTGTTCCTGGACCATCCTATGGAAAGACGAAGTTCATTTTTCTCTGATGGGTGAAGTGAACACACAGAACTGCCAAGTGTGGGGATCTTCACCTTCAGTCACTGTGCATCTAGTTCCTCTGTATGATGGACGTGCACCGTATGGTGTGGCTTCACGGCTACGTTCATCATTGGCCCATTGTTTGTTCAACAGATAGAGGCTCAAGGATGTTACTACGCCAGCCAGTGTGGCTGAGCGGTTATAGGAGCTTCAGTCTGGAACCACGTGAACGGTCGCTAGGGTCGCAGGTTCGAATCCTTCCTCAGGCATGGATGTATGTTGTGTTCTTATGTTATTTAGGTTTAAGTAGTTCTAAGTTCTAGGGTACTGATGACCTCAGATGTTGAGTCCCATAGTGGTCAGAGCCATTTGAACTTTTTTTTATGTTACTGCGATATGGTTCCCCAGCATGTCATATCAACCCTACATGAGAAAGACGCAATGCAATCAACAGTTTTCATGCAAGATAGGATTCCACGGCACATCGTTCGTGAAGTTTATCTGCCTCTCCGAAGCACATTTGGAAACGATCAAATTATAAGCCGATCGTTTCCAAATACTGGGCCGGTAAGTTCACTTGATATGACTCCCTGTTATTTCAGGTTGTGGGGCTACCTGAAGGACAAGGTTTGCCAGGGGAATATTCACACATGTGCTGATCTGAAGCGAAGCTTGTCAAGAGAGGTAGCCAACATACCTACGCACATGATTCGTTCTGCAATCCTGCGCTTTCAGACTCTTCTGGACGCTGATGGGCGCCGTATTGAGCCCCTTTTGTAGCAGTAATGGTACCAGTATGTAATGGTATGACGTAGTGTAGTAGCACATTAAAAGCGTTTCATTTGAACCGATTCTGTAATATTTCTCTTCCCCCTGTCCTTGACGTTAATGCTACCAAGTTTGGTCCTCGTATGGTACGTAGTTTCCGTGTTTAAATAGGGAAACCAACGAATATATATAAGAGAACGCACACACAAACACACACACACACACACACACACACACACACACACACACACACACACAAGTGTTAAATTCAAAATTAACAGCCTCAGTTGCGGAGTTACCTAGATTTACCTAGGTTTCAATTGGGATAACCCAACCTTCTTCAGAATTACACTTACTAATGTTTGTCCATAATGGACACTGTCAAACTAAAAATGCAAATACACCAAGTGTCGTCATATTTTAAAAACTTAACTGAAGCTGCCTCAGCCGCAGTTCAAGTACAACACTCGTGGCTGCTGCATCGCGGTCGGGAAGTGGAGCTGAGGCAGCTTCAGTTAAGTTTTTAAAATATGACGACACTTGGTGTATTTGCATTTTTAGTTTGACAATGTCCATTATGGACAAACATTAGTAAGTGTAATTCTGAAGAAGGTTGGGTTATCCCAATTGAAACCTAGGTAAATCTAGGTAACTCCGCAACTAAGGCTGTTAATTTTGAATTTAATATTTATACAGTTGCTAACAGGGCTGCGAAATGCTGACACACAAGTGCGTTTACGTGCGCTTGTGTGAGCTTTCAATGTTTGTTCTGTTGATACGTTCCACATCATAATGTTTATCGTGGTTATGATCAATGTGACAAGTAACTAACTCCCATTCGTCGTATTGATGGGGCATGTTTTTCTATCCAGCGCCCACTATGTTTTCGACTTGTGTAAATTGTATAACATCTTATTGTTGTGTACTTCAAACTGTGTCTGTTTGTCTCTTGAAAGTACTGCGAAAAATACCATGTTTGAGGTTTAACGTCCCGTCGACAATCATGTCATTAGGAAATCGATCTTCTTCTTTTCAAAGGAAGCATCCTGGCATTTGCTTGCAGTAATTAAGGGAAATTACAGAAATCTAAACGTGGATATGTGGACTGGGGTTTGAACCGCCGTCAATCCGAGTCCAGTGACATATCAGTGCGCCACCTTGCTGGATGATTAAAACGATATCGCCTTTTCATTTTAACTGATTCTTCTTATGCCGTTTGATAGAACAACTTAATATTAATAAGTGGAAAGCATAACAATATGGAGTTTCTTCATTATACTGTACAGAGCGAGGTGGCGCAGTGGTTAGCACACTGGACTCGCATTCGGGAGGACGACGGTTCAATCCCGTCTCCAGCCATCCTGATTTAGGTTTTCCGTGATTTCCCTAAATCGTTTCAGGCAAATGCCGGGATGGTTCCTTTGAAAGGGCACAGCCGATTTCCTTCCCAATCCTTCCCTAACCTGAGCTTGTGCTCCGTCTCCAATGACCTCGTTGTCGACGGGACGTTAAACACTAACCACCACCACCACCACTGTATTGCAGAACATCCACACTTTTTTGCCTTAAATTTATGAGTATCGATTTGTATTTCTGGTAGTAAATAATAACTGAATTCTGCAATAATTAAACGTTTCTCTGTTTTCACGTTACATAGATCATATACATGATTTTAAAATTTTGGAGTATCATAAGTTTAGAACAGCACTTTTTGTCTCACAGAAGCTAAAAAAACACTCCGTCTTCAGGCCACACGTGGCCCATCGGGCCGTGTCATCCTCAGTTGAGGATGCGGATAGGAGGGGCGTGTGGTCAACACACCGCTCTCCCGGTCGTTATGATGGTTTTCTGTGACCGGAGCCGCTACTATTCTGTCGAGTAGGTTCTCAATTGGCATCACGAGGCTGAGTGCACCCCGAAAAATGGCAACAGCGCATGGCGGCCTGGATGGTCACCCATTCAATTGCGACCACGCCCGACAGCGCTTAATTTCGGCGATTTCACGGGAACCGGTGTAGCCACTGCGGCAAGGCCGCATGATATATTTTTTCTTTTTTTCCACAAGTTTCAAAACCATTTTTCTTTCTAATTTCTCTTCGTTATAGGTCCATCGACACGTACAGCTATATTCTGGGATTATAAAATATGCAGAAGATTTTGTAGTCATAGCAGCCGCAACCTGGATGTATAATTTTGAAGATAAAACAGCTTCTGCTGTAAAGTACTTTACTTATAAGTACGGCAGGTTTCTCAGCATTTTATCTGCATCATCAGCATAAACATCAAGTCATCTTCTGATCAGAGAAGAGAATGGAATAACGCAGCATTCATAGTCAGCAGCCGCGCGAAGTGGGCGAGTGGTTTAGGGCGTCATGTCACGGATTGCACGGCCCCTCCCGGCGGAGTTTAGAGTGCTCCCTCAAGAATGTGTGTGTGTGTTATTCTTAGCATAAATTAATTTAAATTAGTTTAAGTAGTGTGTAAGTCTAGGGACCGATGACCTCAGCAGCTTGGTCACTTAGAAATTCACACACATAGTCAGCAATTTTTCCTTATTTAACAGATGTCAATATGAAATTGTGTGAAACAGCATAGAAGCAGTATATACGGCTGGTTTTTGATCACTGTTTCGGTATATGGAGACTCGTTATCTCACCAGATACTCCTGACTTCCCAAGACCGTATCGCGCTGTTTTATACTACACTGAAGCGCCAAAGAAACTTGTATAGGCATACATATTCAAATATAGGGATATGTAAACAGGAAGAATATAGTGCTGCGGTCGGCAGTGCCTGTCTGGCGCAGTTGTTAAAACAGTTACTGCTGCTACAATGGCAGGTTATCAAGATTTAAATAAGTTTGAACGTGATGTTACAGTCGACGCACGAGTGATGGGGCACAGAATCTCCGAGGTAGCGATGAAGTGGGGACTTTCCCGTACGACCGTTCGACCATTTCGCTAGTGTACCATGAATATAAGGAATCCAGTAAACCATCAAGACATCGCTGCAATGTTCCTGCAAGACCGGGACGAGCGGCGACTGAAAAGAATCGGTCAGAGTGAGAGAAGTGCAACTCTAAAGCAAATTGCTGCAGATTTTAATGCTGGGCCATCAGCAAGTGTCAGCGTGCCAACTATTCAACGAAACATTATCGATGAGGGCTTTCGGGGCCGAAGGCCTACTCGTGTACCTTTGATGACTACAAATGACACAGCTTTACGCGTCGCCTGGGCCCGTCAACACCGACACTGGACTACTGATGACTGGAAACTTGTTGCCTGGTCGGAGAAGTCTCTTTTAAAATTATGTCGAGCGGATGGACGAGTACGGGTATGGAGACAACCTCGTGAATCCCATGTGTGCAACGGACTGTTCAAAGTAGTGGAGTCTCTGTAATGATGAGGGGCGTGTGCATTTGGAGTGATATGAGTCCCCTGAAACGAATAGATACGGCTCTGACAGGTGACACGTACGTGAGCATCCTGTCTGATTACCTTACCTGTATCCGTTCATTTCCATTATGCACCCGGACGGTCTTGGGCAATTCCAGCAGGACAATGTGACACCGCACACGTTCAGAATTGCTACAGAGTGGCTCCAGGAACATTCTTCTGAGTTTAAACACTTCCGCTGGCCGCCAAACTCCCAAGACACGAACATTATTGAGCATATCTGGGACGAATTGCAACGTACTGTTCATAAGAGATCTCCACCCTCTCGTACACTTTGAAACTTCTTTATTTAAGTGTGTGTGTGTCTGTACTTAAATTGCTGAATGACTGAGAAGATGAAACTTCTGCGTTATTTGATTCTGCAACAGTTGAGTAAAACTAAACGTACTGAGCCTCCTTT
Source organism: Schistocerca gregaria (assembly GCF_023897955.1). NCBI lineage: Eukaryota > Metazoa > Arthropoda > Insecta > Orthoptera > Acrididae > Schistocerca > Schistocerca gregaria. The sequence goes on from NC_064926.1 coordinate 201,522,317, forward strand.
CTCTTTACTTTTTCTTATCATGTCAACACTGACCCACAATATTCTAGCGCAACGCAATGTGACTGCTCAGAAATATTACAACCAGACTTCAAATAATTAATTCAAAAGAATGGCTCTGACTAAAAAGAAATCTTAACGATAACCTATACATTTCATTAAGCACTTACCTCACAAAAATCTTCATTACACTAACTATTGCAATATAGCCAGTGTTAATAATGCCAGTTAAATAAAAAGATTCTAACTACTAAAGCCACTAACTACTAATAGGCATGTGGTTAGCAAAGGAAACATCATGTTGCAAACCAAATTATGTATTTTTTACCTCAATAATGTGATATACACTTCAAACACTAATATAAATCGTCATTGACATCCAGTACAAAGACATATAATCATGAATAATTTTTATTCTCCAAGTCGGATACTACCAGATCGTTAGCCTACGCTAACACGTCAGACCTCAACCCTCCATCAGTGTTAGCTTCTCACCTACTGGCTGTTCACCTCCAACTGCCCAACAGTACTTCCATCACTGCTGGCGACTAACTTCCAACTGCCCAACACTGCTGGCGATTAACTTCCAACAACGAGTCCAACCAGCAACAGAGTCTGTTACAAAGAAAGCGCAGAGATCCAATGCAAAACGCTACACAGCGCTGCCAACACAGAAGCAGCCCACTTACAACTTACCGATTCATGGACAGCCTTGGAGGATTCATGGTGTCAGTTCCGTCCAACATTACGTCAGACATGACTCGAGTGCGTGCCACCTAGTTATGCGGCACTTCCGCGTGCTTGCGGGTGCCCCACACGGAATTAGGCAGGTGTATCAGTTTCTTTGGCTCTTCAGTGTTGTTTATAATTGATGTCTGCTATATAGCGCAAAACTGCTGACTATGAACGATGGGTCATCCCATTGTCTCTTCTGATCAGAACGTGACTTGATTTTATTGCACCTGATAATGCAGCTAAAATGCTGCGAAACCGGTCGTGGGTATAAACAAGGTACTTACCGCTGAAGCTGTTTTATGTTCAAAAAGTTTTTATGTTCGTTTTATTGTCACAATTACGAGCGAAGTGGAAGTAGGAATTACAGCCAGCTCGAAGTTACATTACAGTCAATGCAGCACACAGTATGTATACTTCAAGTGGTTGAGCTTAGTTACAAAACTAACGCAAACGTACCAGGAGAGGTGGCAGTATAACCAGTGCACTTCTCTCCAAAACGGCATAGATTCGAATCATTGTCTGGCATACAAAGGTTTCCCTTGGTTGCACAAAATTAATGAGTGCTGGAATTGTTTCTTTGTAAAGGCAACGGTTGCTTAACATTTTCTTCTTCGTCCTATACGTACTTTAACTCTGCCTCTAATGGTCTCTCTGTCTTTACGTGAGCATTAAACCTTAAAACTCTTTTTTAAGCAAATTGAAGGAACACTGTGAGATCTCGTAATTAAAGGAACAACCAGATGTAAACAGGAGCTGCTGAAACTCGTATAATACCTTGTTCAAACAAGATGTCAGTCTGGATTTATTCTTTCTTTTCCTTCCGTTGCCTACAGTTTATCCCATCTGATATCGTCTTTTTCAGAGTTTGGTAAATGTTATCTAGTTTTTAACTCCCTGACTGGATTATCATTCTGACGCCACAGTCGTCAAGGTAACCTGTGGATAGGGAAGACGTGTGTGTCGTCTGTCTGTAATTCGTGTTAACTATCCTGTGTGTTATCTTATTTTAACTGTTAGTGTACTGTATTCTCCGAGGCTGAAGTTCTGGACCAGCCCAGAATTTGCCTAAACGAACGTGGGAAACCACCTAAAAATCACGCTCAGTCTGGCCGGTGTATCAGCCACGGTCGTTAATCCACTGTGGGGATTCGATTCGGCTCGGCCATACCACACTGCTTTCCGAACTACTGCGCTACGTCTTACAGTATATGAGTAGATCTCACGCTGAATAATTCCAGTGTATAAGTATATGGACTAGCACAATAGTCGAATACTTTTTCCTTGTTTATCAGCAACAACAAATTTTAAAATATTGGTTAGAATAAATATCAATGATTATTGATTTCTCCTTAAATACAGGGTGTTACAAAAAGGTACGGCCAAACTTTCAGGAAACATTCCTCACACAACCAAATAAAGTAAAGATGTTATGTGGACATGTGTCCGGAAACGCTTAATTTCCAAGTTAGAGCTCATTTTAGTTTCGTCAATATATACTGTACTTCCTCGATTCACCGCCAGTTGGCCCAATTGAAGGAAGGTAATGTTGACTTCGGTGCTTGTGTTGACATGCGACTCATTGCTCTACAGTACTACCATCAAGAACATCAGTACGTAGCATCAACAGGTTAGTCTTCATCACGAACGTGCAATGTCTACAAATGCGGAGTTGGCAGATGCCCATTTGATGTATGGATTAGCACGTGGCAATAGCCCTGGCGCGGTACGTTTGTATCGAGACAGATTTCCAGAACGAAGGTTGTAAGTAGGCTGTTTAGGTTTTTATATTGGTAACGCCACGTAGCGCTCTGTATGAAAATCACTGGCTGTTCTGTGTGCAGTCTGTTGCTGGTTTGCATTGTTGTTGGCTATTGTAGTGTTGGGTAGCTGGATGTTAATAGCGCGTAGCGCTGAGCAGTTGGAGGCGAGCCGCCAGCAGTGGCGGATATGGGGAAGTGAGATGGCTGATTTTTGAGAATGGATAATCTGGAGGTGTGTCCATCAGAAACAGTACATTTGTAAGAATGGATGTCATGAACTGCTATATATATTATGACTATTAAGATATATACATTGTTTGTTCTCTATCAAAATCTTTCATTTGCTAACTATGCCTATCAGTAGTTAGTGCCTTCAGTAGTTTGAATCTTTTATTTAGCTGGCAGTAGTGGCGCTCGCTGTATTGCAGTAGCTTGAGTGACGAAGATTTTTGTTAGGTAAGTTATTTTTGAAAGGTATAGTTTAATGTTAGTCAGGGCCATTCTTTTGTAGGGATTATTGAAAGTTAGATTCCGTTGCGCTAAAAATATTGTGTGTCAGTTTAAGCACAGTCATGTACAATTTTTCTGAGGGGACGTTTCGTATGTCGACCCTCAGCCGAGGATACCTCACTGGAATCTTCTGATTTTTTCTTGTAGTATGTATAATTAATGTAGCTTTTGTTTATTGCTAGCGCGTAATTGTAGAGAGAATCTCCTTTGTAGTTGTAGTCTTTCATTGTCATACAGTAAAACAGTTATGGCATGCATGTAGATATGCACCAAGTATTTCGCAGCTGCGCTTGCAATTAACTAGATACTATTTTCAGCGCTATGTTAATGTGTTCTCTTATTTTTGCTCTTCAAATTGTGCTTTTCTGTGTTGTGGTTGTTGTTGTTGTGGTCTTCAGTCCTGAGACTGGTTTGATGCAGATCTCCATGCTACTCTATCTTGTGCAAGCTTCTTAATCTCCCAGTACCTACTGCAACCTACATCCTTCTGAATCTGCTTAGTGTATTCATCTCTTGGTCCCCCTCTACGATTTTTTCCCTCCACGCTACCCTCCAATACTAAATTGGTGATCCCTTGATGCCACAGAACATGTCCTACCAACCGATCCCTTCGTCTCGTCAAGTTGTACCACAAACTCCTCTTCTCCCCAATCCTATTCAATACTTCCTCATTAGTTCTGTGATCTACCCATCTAATCTTCAGCATTCTTCTGTAGCACCACATTTCGAAAGCTTCTATTCTCTTCTTGTCCAAACTATTTATCGTCCATGATTCACTTCCATACATGGCTACACTCCATACAAATACTTTCAGAAATGACTTCCTAACACTTACTGTAAATCTATACTCGATGTTAACAAATTTTTCTTCTTCAGAAACGCTTTCCTTGCCATTGCCAGTCTACATTTTATATCCTCTCTACTTCGACCATCATCAGTTATTTTGCTCCCCAAATAGCAAAACTCCTTTACTACTTTAAGTGTCTCATTTCCTAATCTAATTCCCTCAGCATCACCCGACTTAATTCGACTACATTCCATTATCCTCGTTTTGCTTTTGTTGATGTTCATCTTATATCCTCCTTTCAAGACACTGTCCATTCCATTCAACTGCTCTTCCAAGTCCCTTGCTGCCTCTGACAGAATGACAATGTCATCGGCGAACCTCAAAGTTTTTATTTCTTCTCCATGGATTTTTTCTTTCTTTACAGCTTGCTCAATATACAGATTGAACAACATCGGTGATAGGATACAACCCTGTCTCACTCCCTTCTCAACCATTGCTTCCCTTTCATGTCCCTCGACTCTTATAACTGCCACCTGGTTTCTGTACAAATTGTACATAGCCTTTCGCTCCCTGTATTTTACCCCCGCCACGTTTAGAATTTGAAAGGCAGTATTCCAGTCAACATTGCCAAAAACTTTCTCTAAGTCTACAAGTGCTAGAAACGTAGGTTTGCCTTTTCTTAATCTTTCTTCTAAAATACGTCGTAAGATCAGTATTGCCTCACGTGTTCCAGTATTTCTACGGAATCCAAACTGATCTTCCCCGATGTCGGCTTCTAGTAGTTTTTCCATTCGTTTGTAAAGAATTCCTGTCAGTATTTTGCAGCTGTGGCTTATTAAACTGATTGTTCGGTAATTTTCACATCTGTCAACAACTGCTTTTCTTCGGTACTGGAATTATTACATTCTTCTTGAGGTCAGAGGGTATTTCGCCTGTTTCATACATCTTACTCACCAGATGGTAGAGTTTCGTCAGGACTGGCTCTCCCAAGGCCGTCAGTAGTTCCAATGGAATGTTGTCTACTCCGGGGGCCTTGTTTCGACTCAGGTCTTTCAGTGCTCTGTCAAACTCTTCACGCAGTATCGTATCTCCCATTTCACTTTCATCTACATCCTCCTCCCTTGCCATAATATTGTCCTCAAGTACATCGCCCTCGTATAGACCCTCTATATACTCCTCCCACCTTTCTACTTTCCCTTCTTTGCCTAGAACTGGGTTTCCATCTGAGCTCTTGATGTTCATACAAGTGGTTCTCTTATCTCCAAAGGTCTCTTTAATTTTCCTGTAGGCAGTATCTATCTTACCTCTAGTGAGATAAGCCTCTACATCCTTACATTTATCCTCTAGCTGTCCCTGCTTAGCCAGTTTGCACTTCCTGTCGATCTCATTTCTGAGACGTTTGTATTCCTTTTTGCCCGCTCCATTTACTGCATTTTTATATTTTCTCCTTTCATCAATTTAATTCAATATTTCTTCTGTTACCCAGGGATTTCTACTAGCCCTCGTCATTTTACCTACTTGATCCTCTGCTGCCTTCACTACTTCATCCCTCAAAGCTACCCATTCTTCTTCTACTGTATTTCTTTCCCCCATTGCTGTCAATTGTTCGCTTATGCTCTCCCTGAAACTCTGTACAACCGCTGGTTCTTTCAGTTTATGCAGGTCCCATCTCCTTAAATTCCCACCTTTTTGCAGTTTCTTCAGTTTTAATCTACAGGTCATAACCAATAGATTGTGGTCAGAGTCCACATCTGCCCCTGGAAATGTCTTAGAATTTAAAATCTGGTTCCTAAATCTCTGTCTTACCATTATATAATATATCTGATACCTTTTAGTATCTCCAGGGTTCTTCCATATATACAACCTTCTTTCATGGTTCTTAAACCAAGTGTTAGCTATGATTAAGTTGTGCTCTGTGCAAAATTCTACCAGGCGCCTTCCTCTTTCATTTCTTAGCCCCAATCCATATTCACCTACTACGTTTCCTTCTCTCCCTTTTCCTGCACTCGAATTCCAGTCGCCCATGACTATTAAATTTTCGTCTCCCTTCACTATCTGAATAATTTCTTTTATTTCATGATACATTTCTTCAATTTCTTCGTCATCTGCAGAGCTATTTGGCATATAAACTTGTACTACTGTAGTTGGTGTGGGCTTCGTATCTATCTTGGCCACAATAATGCATTCACTATGCTGTTTGTAGTAGCTTACCCGCATTCCTTTTTTCCTATTCATTATTAAACCTACTCCTAGCTGGATGTTAACAGCGCGTAGCGTTGCGCAGTTGGATGTGGGGAAGTGAGATGGCGGATTTTTGTGAATGGATAATCTGGAGGTGTGTCCATCAGAAACAGTACATTTGTAAGAATGGATGTCATGAACTGCTATATATATTATCACTATTAAGGTATATACATTGTTTGTTCCCTACCAAAATCTTTCATTTGCTAACTAAGCCTATCAGTAGTTAGTGCCTTCAGTAGTTTGAATCTTTTATTTGGCTGGCAGTAGTGGCTCTCGCTGTATTGCAATAGCTTGAGTACCGAAGATTTTTGTGAGGTAAGTTATTTGTGAAAGGTATACTTTAATGTTAGTCAAGGCCATTCTTTTGTAAGGGTTATTGAAAGTCAGATTCTGTTGCGCTAAAAATATTGTGTGTCAGTTTAAGCACAGTCATGTACAATTTTTCTAAGCGGACGTTTCAAGGTGTCCCGGCAGGAAGACGTTCGAAGCAATTGATCGGCGTCTTCGGGAGCACGGAACATTCCAGCCTATGACTCGCGACTGGGGAAGACCTAGAACGACGAGGACACGTGCAATGGACGAGGCAATTCTTCGTGCAGTTGACGATAACCCTAATGTCAGCGTCAGAGAAGTTGCTGCTGTACAAGGTAACGTTGACCACGTCACTGTATGGAAAGTGCTACGGGAGAACCAGTTGTTTCCGTTCCATGTACAGCGTGTGCAGGCACTATCAGCAGCTGATTGGCCTCCACGGGTACACTTCTGCGAATGGTTCATCCAACAATGTGTCAATCCTCATTTCAGTGCAAATGTTCTCTTTGCGGATGAGGCTTCATTCCAACGTGATCAAATTGTAAATTTTCACAATCAACATGCGTGGGCTGACGAGAATCCGCACGCAATTGTGAAATCACGTCATCAACACAGATTTTCTGTGAACGTTTGGGCACGAATTGTTGGTGATGTCTTGATTGGGCCCCATGTTCTTCCACCTACGCTCAATGGAGCACCTTATCATGATTTCATACTGGATACTCTACCTGTGCTGCTAGAACAGTGCCTTTACAAGTACGACACAACATGTGGTTCATGCACGATGGAGTTCTTACACATTTCAGTTGAAGTGTTCGTACGCTTCTCAACAACAGATTCGGTGACCGACGGATTGCTAGAGGCGGACCAATTCCATGGCATCCACGCTCTCCTGACCTCAACCCTCTTCACTTTCATTTATGGGGGCATTTGAAAGCCCTTGTCTACACAACCCCGGTACCAAATGTAGAGACTCTTCGTGCTCGTTTTGTAGACGGCTGTGAAACAAGACGCCATTCTCCAGGGCTGCATCAGGGTTTCCATGCAATGGAGGGTGGATGCATGTATCCTCGCTAACGGAGGACATTTTCAACATTTCCTGTAACAAAGTGTTTGAAGTCACACTGGTACGTTCTGTTGCTGTGTGTTTCCATTTCATGATTAATGTGATTTGAAGAGAAGTGAGAAAAGATATCTACCATGGAAAGTATGCGTTTCCAGACACATGTCCACTTAACATATTTTCTTTCTTTGTTTGTGCGGAATGTTTCTTGAAAGTTTGGCCGAACCTTTTTGTAACACCCTGTATTTTCTGCTATATCTCCATCACTGACACGCTAATGTCACCATTAGTAATAAGGAGGGAGGGGGGAGGGGCGTTCAGTAAGTAGTGCAACACTTTTTTTCCCCTCGTCCACTATAGTTTCATAAAGTTCCGGTAGATGGCAGCGCTGTACGTAGCCTTCAAAATTGAGTGTGTAACAGAGAAGCGTTCCAAGCAGAGAGCTGTCGCTGAATTTTTATTGGCGGGAAACTGGAGCATCGGAGGTATTGATAGGCGCTTACAGTATGTCTAGAGACATGAAAGGGAACGAAAGTTAGGTGAGCCGTTGGGTGCGGTGTCTGTCTTCGTCGTGACAAGGCCATCCAAACCTATCCGATCTCCCGCGTTCCAGCCGCGTACTTTTTAAGGATGGATTCGTGTTCCTTGATTATGAAGGAGAGCTCATGATTACAGACTTGTATTTATTTCTGACTTACTCTCAGAACTCATTGACGTTCCTATTTTGGTGCTAACTACTATGTAATTAAATGCTCCAGTTCATTCAAGACACTGTGGAATAAACTAATCTGAATTGGTTGTACGAGGGGCCTAATGAAACACTTTATTTCCTGGAAGTACACTACCGGCCATTAAATTTGCTACACCACGAAGATGACGTGCTACAGGCGCGAAATTAAACCGACAATAAGATGATGCTGCGATATGCAAATGATTAGCTTTTCAGAGCATTCACACAAGGTTGGCGCCGGTGGTGACATCTACAATGTGCTGACATGAGCAAAGTTTCCAACCAATTTCTCATACACAAACAGCAGTTGACTGACGTTGCCTGGTGAAGCGTTGTTGTGATGCATCATGTAAGGAGGAGAAATGCGTACCATCACGTTTCCGACTTTGATAAAGGTCGCGATTGCGGTTTATCGTATCGCGACATTGCTGATCGCGTTGGTCGAGATGTATTGACTGCTAGCACAATATGGAATCGGTGGGTTCTGGAGGGTAATACGAAACGCCGTGCTGGATCCCAACAGCTTCGTATCACTAGCAGTCGAGATGACAGGCATCTTATCCGCATGGCTGTAACGGATCGTGCAGACACGTCTCGATCCCTGAGTCAACAGATGGGGACGTTTGCAAGACAAGATGGCCGCCGAGTGAGATCACAGGTATTTTCTTCGTCCGCTAAAATAACTTATTTAAGAGGAAATAGTGCCAAGTTTAAATATTCTTTGTTTTTATTACTTGCTGTAGTGTCCGTTCTTGTCACACAACTGAATATTAGCGTCCAAGCAGAGCTTGTTCTTGAAAAAACTTGTTCTTTAGCTGAGGTCCCGATAATCGCGACATAACCCGTAATTTTGCGTGACATAAACACAACAAATTCTATTCAAGTTTTCTTGATAGTGCAAAAATCGTTTAAAAAAGACAGCTACTAGTTTCATCAGTGTCTATTGTCGCAATAAAAGTGTAATTAAACATTTCTAAATCGTATTTAACTAACACATTTCGTATTGTTTACTAGTTAGATAGACGCGATCTAGGTCTAAATTTTCCGAGTTATAAACGTTTAAAAACCTGACCAAACACGCCTGATAACTTGAATTCTCTAAAAGCAAAGTAATTACAAATTCATTCTTCTGTTTTTGCATCTCTAAATCAGTAGAAAAACAACAACCACCGCACATAAGATCTTTGTGTCGTTTTTTTTGCTTGCAGACATACAATCTCGCGACCTTGACAAATTTAAAACATTCTTTAAACTTAACTATTCTTTCGAAACTGACCATGAGTGAGAAATGTGGGAGCTGTTATAGGGTACTGAGTAGAGGGATTTGTTGCCAATCTTGTAGGAAATACTTTCACTGGGGGGGGATGCAGTAGGGAGAATGTTGGGAGAACAGAAGAGGCTCTCTCCTGGAACTGCAGAGTATGCAGTAGGAACATCTTGATTGGGGAGCAGGAAAGGAAAATCTGTGCCCTTCAGGCACAGTTGGAGGAAGCAAGGAAGGAACTGATAAGGATCAAGGGAAATAGGGGGGAGGAGGGTGGTTGGGAACTGGCAGCTGGTAGGAGGATAGGAAGAAAGAGAACGCGATCTGATAGTTTTATCATCAACACCAAAAACAGGTATCTGCCACTGCCAGAGTTAAGTGGAGAAGAGCCTCAGGTAGAACGAGGAGCAGGAAATGTGCAGCACACTTCAACCGAGGCCAAGAAGCCTAGGAATGTACAAAGTGTTAGGAAGAAGAAAGTGCTGCTACTAGGTAGTAGCCATGGGCGAGGTGTAGGCCCTCAGTTACAGGAAAGTTTAGGGGCAGCGTACCAGGCCACCAGTATCTTCAAACCAAATGCAGGGCTAAGTCATGTGATAGAGGACCTAGGGTCTTTATGTAAGGATTTTACAAAAGAGGACCATGTAGTGATAGTGGGTGGGGCGGGAAACAGTTTGGACAGGGATGGGGCATATGAAATAGGTGGTGACCTGGACAAGATAGCTTCCCTGACTCATGGCACCAATGTACACTTTGTTGAGCTGTTCCGGCGTCATGATCAGCCACGCCTTGATGGAGCTGTGAGGCGAATCAATGTGGGGCTGAGGATGGCTCTGAGGATGGCCAACTTTGCTCATGTTTCTCTGGTGCCCGTCGGGACTATCAACAGATGGGGTTTCACTAGGCATGGCCTACACCTAAACAGGACTGGGAAGGGAAGATTGGTACAGCTGATTCATCAAAGTATAGGGGGTGGATCTCGGGCCACACATGGTCAAATACCTGTTGTCATAGGTAGGAAAAGTAGGTCGTTTTTAGGATAAATCCAGACAACAGGTTCCCCTGCCTAAAGAGTATCTCTAGCAGTTCAAAATATACTGAAACAATCACTCACAAGACAGATTATAACACTTCAAAAATCACACATACCAGATGCCACAAAGAAAAACAAACCATCGGAAAGAGTAACATGGGACATTTCACAGACTTAACAATCCTCCATCAAAACATGCAATCAATAAAAAATAAAATACAAGCATTAGAAGTTGAGCTCCAATCTTTGAACTGCACAGTAGTTTGTATTACTGAGCACTGGTGTAGAGACACAGAAATCCAACATGTAGTATTATCATTGTATGAAAGGGCAAACTCTTACTGCAGAACTACTTCAAGGGGTGGAGGATCATGCATTTATATCAGAAAAGGAACACAGTTCAAATCTAGACATGACCTCAGTACAGTAAGTGAAGACAAACGCATTGAAATATCAGCTATTGAATTATCAGGGCTCGATATCACCAAGAAATTATTCATTTTGTGTGTGTATAGATCTCCCAGTGGTAGTGTGGACACTTTTTTCAATAAATTAACAGAAGTTCTAGATAAAGTCTCAAGTACAAAGGTCAACATAATTCTGTGTGGGGACATAAACATCAACACTAATATCATAAATGAATCCAGCAGCACCTTCATAAATATCCTTCAAAGTTTTGGCATGTCCCTATTGGTCAATAGTGCAACAAGGGTTACTACAATGACTGCATCAGTAATTGACCATGTGGCCACAAATATAGACAGGGAAAAATGTGATGTAGCTGTAAAAGATCTCGGACTATCAGACCATCTCTGTCAAATAACAACAGTAAAATCAGGCATCGAATCATTCCCTAAACTACAAGCCTATAAACGACATCTATCAGAAATCAAAATAAAAGATTTTTCAAAAGAACTAGAAAAACAAAGCTGGGATGAAGTGTATAAGGAAACCAATGTGAATATGAAATTCTCCAAATTCTCCACATTGTTTAAATTGAACTTTGAAACAGCATTTCCGTAAGTATGCATGACTGTATCAACATCTCACAAAAACAGATGGATAACAGCAGGTATTAAGAAGTCCTCCCAAACACTTAAACACCTCAGTTCCATGAAAAAGATTCACAATGATCCAGAATTCTTAAATTTCTATCATAGATACAAAAAGATTTATAGGAAGGTGCTGATTGCTGCAAAAAAGTCATTTAATGACAAAATAATATATAATGCAGAGAATAAAAGCAAAGCAGTCTGGGATGTTATAAAAAAGGAAACGGGGAGAGGCAAACAAACGCAGAATAACATACTGCTAAGGGAGGGGGATAAGGTAATAAATGATCCACAACACTTAGCAAACTATGTAAACGAGCATTTTTCAAGTATTGCAGAGAAGTTACAGCAAAAATTCCCCAAAACAAATATAACACCTGCAAAAATTGTTGCACTAGATACAATGATGTTACTTCCAACCACAGAGAATGAAGTCAATAAAACTGTTCAAAAGCTAAAAAATAAAAAGTCAGAAGGCTTAGATGATGTACCAATGTGTGTACTGAAACAATGCATAGGGATTATACAAGGCCCATTAACAAATATAATAAATGAATCCTTCACATCAGGGACATTTCCAGAGCAGCTAAAACAGGCAAGAGTTGTACCTTTGCTTAAGAAATGTAATGCAGAAGACATAGAAAATTACCGGCCCATTTCCCTGCTGTCAGCATTCTCAAAAATAATAGAAGCAATTATGAAAGACAGATTAATGAATTATCTGAATAAATACAATCTTTTAAGCAAATCACAGTTTGGTTTTCGAAGTGGCAAAAATACGGAGTCAGCCATAGTAGAATTCACAAAAGTTGTACTTAATGCTCTTGATAAAGATGAGTGTGTCACAGGCATATTTTTGGATCTTTCTAAGGCTTTTGATACAGTCGACCACAAGATTCTATTAAATAAATTAGAAGCATTAGGAATAAGAGTGGTAGCTAATGACTGGTTTCGATCATACCTAACAGATAGGGTACAAAGAGTAGAGATAACACATACTTCAAATAGATCTAAACATTTAGTAAAATACTTATCAGTACCAAAACATATTAATATAGGGGTTCCACAAGGTAGCATATTAGGACCAATACTATTCCTGATATATATCAATGACTTTCCCAGTAGTGTTACTCATGGTGAGAAAATTCTCTTCGCTGATGACAGCAATATTATAGTCACTGAGAGAACAAGAGAACTCCTTACCGAGAAAGCAAATGAAACTCTCAAGGAAGTTTACGATTGGTCAATAAGCAACAAATTGACATTAAACATAAAGAAAACTAATGCCATGAACTTCAGTTTGAAGAGGAAAAATGACAATGTTAAATTAAATGTAGATGGCACCTCTATAGACTGTGTAACAAATGCAAAATTTCTAGGAATGAATATTGACTCTCAGCTGAAGTGGTGCGAACACACAAAGGTACTTGCAAACGGAATGTCATCAGCATGTTATGCCCTTAGAATTCTATCATCTGTGTGTAACATGCAGTGTCTTTAGTTACATATTATTCATATGTACACTCAATTCTTAGCTATGGCATTCTTTTTTGGGGAACAAATCCACAAAATATGAACACAATTTTCAAACTCCAGAAAAGAGCCATAAGAATAATAACCAGAAATAGTAGTCGAGCTCATTGTAAAGATCTGTTCAAAACACTGGGAATTTTAACTGCTCTATGTGAACACATTTACCAGTCAGTTGTACACATCAAAAGTAACATTGGCAATTACTGCACAAACAGCTCTGTCCATGACTATGCAACAAGAGATAGACTCAACTTACATTTACCAAGAAAAAATAAACATAAAACTCAAAACAGCATTTTCTACCAAGGAATAAAACTGTACAATAAATTACCAAAAGAGATTAAAGAAATTTCAAAAATACACTTATTTAAGAAGGCAGCTAAAAAGTACCTGTTATGCAATACATTTTATACATTGAAGGATTACTTAGATAAAGCAGAGTAGGGGTTTGATAAAAAAAATGTTATACAAACAAATAATAATAATAATGATGATTATAAAACATCCAATATTCCACATAACACCTTCACTTTATTATTTTTCTTCTTTTTTCCTTTCTAGAGACACTCTCCCCTCAAGCTATGCATAGCACAATACTAACACCTCTTCCTCTTTCTGAGCTCAACATCTCACTCATTATGAAGGGATGCTGACTCAGTTTTTCAGGATAGCAAATGGGAACTTGCAGTACAGAAAATGGCCCAAGGATCACCTGTGTGTGTGTGTGTGTGTGTGTGTGTGTGTGTGTGTGTGTGTGTATGTAGTGAGTGAAGTCTTATGAAACAATGTGTATATAGTGTGTGCAGTGACTGATAGTGAAATATGAGTGAATAGTGTGGCATTACATTATTTAATGAGTTATTTGTAAATAAATTATTGTATACCAGGAGTAAAATCTAATGATTGTCTCTAACTAGAAGTCTGTAAATATATGTGTATACGAATTAGCTTATTGTAAATTGATCTAAGCTTGTAAATACTTTGACATGTCCTATATCCTTGTAAAAAGAGATCTACGGATGAATAAAACTACTACTACTACTACTAACAACCATCTGCAGGAACAGTTCGACGACGATTGCAGCAGCATGGACTATCAGCTAGGAGACCATGGCTGCGGTTACGTTTGACGCTGCATCACAGACCGGAGCACCTGCGATGGTGTACTCAACCACGAACCTGGGTGATCGAATGGCAAAACGTCATTTTTTCGGATGAATCCAGGTTCTGTTTACAGCATCATGATGGTCGCATCCGAGTTTGGCGACATCGTGGTGAACGCACATTGGAAGAGTGCATTCGTCATCGCCATACTGGCGTATCACCCGGCGTGACGGTATGGGGTTCCATTGGTTACACATCTCGGTCCCCTCTTGTTCGCACTGACGGCACTTTGAACAGTGGACGTTACATTTCAGTTGTGTTAGATCAATGGCTCTATCCTTCATTCGATCCAAGTGAAACCCTACAGCCGGCCGCGGTGGTCTCGCGGTTCTAGGCGCTCAGTCCGGAACCGCGGGACTGCTACGGTCTCAGTGCGACGAGGATTTGAACCTCTTCTGTCCAGAATAGATGTGAATGCCTTAACCATTCTACCATCTCGTACATTGAAAAATGATAAGTATAATCCAAACAAAATTGTCTTTATTGAGTTCATCATAGAATAAGAGGCTATATAGTATGAAGCAACTAAAGCAACACTCTTCAAGTTGTTCTATTTTTGACATTATAGAGAAAACTGAACACATTTTGTTAAAAGCAGTTAACTCTCTCCTTTACTAGTTACATGCGGATAGAAAGTCGCCTACAGCAAAAAAACGCTCTTGCTATAACGCAATTCAGGAATGACACATTGAATCCGTCAAAAGCAGCTCTATCTCAAAATCAATAGTTGTTAAAATGGTTCCAATGGCTCTGAGCACGGTGGGACTTAACTTCTGTGGTCATCAGTCTCCTTGAACTTAGAACTACTTTAACCTAACCAACTTAAGGACATCACACACATCCATCCCTGAGCCAGGATTCGAACCTGCGACAGTAGCAGCAGCGCGGTTCCAACCGCTCGGCCACTCCGGCCGGCCAATAGTTGTTCTGCCTTGCGACAGGTCGATATATGATACATGGTCACCTCGGTTTCCTAGTCAGTTTATAACAGCGCTTTTAATTGAAAAGAATGTTATCAGGTTTATTTTCATATAGGGGAGAGGTGATCGATAATACCCGAAATAATTAATAGCACTGATACAGGTTTAATTAAAATTATCGATATATAATCTCTCATCAGAATAACCCCCTCGGCAAAGTAGCGCCTCAAAGACAGGTCAACGCAGCTACTTTTGTTTCTAAATTTTACTGTATAAACCACGCCCGGGTAATGTTAGTTCTCTTGTCTTTTTTTCTACGCTCTGAATTAGTCTACGCAGCTGCGACGCGCGATATAGCTGGCATTTCCGAGCGATATGCTACGGAAGGGATCAGGGCACTTCTGTTAAACTGCAAGAAAAGTGGCTATAGTTAATTCATACGGGACAGACTTAAACTGAAACTTATACTGAGGTCTAGGTAGATCTTTGCCGTAAGGTCACGGACTGAGAATATCAGAGGAATTACATGCGTGAGAGAAAGTAGCGCTGAGTATTAAACTCTTTTATATGCCGAATAAGATAACAGGATCTGTGGACTATACGAAAGGGTGTTATATTGAATATAAGAACGAAATTGGACACTTAACTTTGTGATAGTGAAAGCGTACGAAGCTTGAATGACTGTATCGATGTATAGTAACGGATCACAGTGCTTGTTATAATACCTTTGAGTGACGAACTATAAAAATCATGGGCATTTTAGTTACCGTAATTGCTGACAGTAATTGTAGGACCAGTCCTTCTTTTGTCTGTATACAAAACGAAATCATTCACGATCATTTAACTATTATTAAACATTATTAATGAAAAACTAAAGTGATTTCCTCAATAGCGTGTCAACGGTAATCATAGGCAAGCTGCAAACTGTATCTCTGTATGACGGAAGGTTCGATTATGAAATATACGAAGCGAAAATTGTGACTTAAAAGCTACTTAACATTTCATTTCCAATCGGACAGAAATGACACAAAATCAGGAACAGAGCCGATAAGCAGTAACATCGGAAACAGTAAATTGAAATAAAACTAAAATCCAAAGACGTTATTAACTATCTCATCTCCGGTAACACAACAACAAATGAAGGGTGATCGACTGTGCAAAAAGTCTACATTAATTATTGTGGTGAGCGTACTGTAAGACCTTCAGCACACACACCATCAGATTATTTGACTTGTCTCTATAAAGAAGTAGGCGAGTGTCCGCAATATGTCTCGTGGTCTTATCGTGGCGTGTTTATCTTCTGCCGTTAGCTCAGACGATGGAAATGCCACTTGCACTCTTAGAGTAGCAGATTGATGGTGACCAACTTTAAACAGAAATAGATTAATTTTCACACACATTTATTAAAACAATAACAAGCATAGAAATTACTTAACTTGGTTCTGGATGCTATTTACAAATGACAATCAGAAGTTCCTTTGGTATTGGTACGTTAATATTATTCTCACATATATCTCTGATACTTGACAAAAGTGTCTATACATTTATCTTCACGGCTATGTACAGGAATATGGTAATCTTATTAGGCGCAGACTAGTACAGACAAATGTAGAACTCGTACAGACTGTTGCAGACAAATGCAGACTGACTAATCGGAGGTCTCGTTATAATACCTCGCGCGTTCATGTATCACTGCATGAGTGTGATCTGCGAGGAGGAAAGGTTCTACGTTAGCAGCTATCTCATTGGCTGCGTTACATATTAAATTGCGGATCGGCGGAAGCAGAATTTGGTCCGTCTCTAAGGCAGCGTCATTTCGTAGTGCAGAGACGGACGAGCGCTGACCCTGCGCTGTTGTGCTTAGCGGGGCGCGCTCTATTGGGAAAGTTGTGTACGCGCTGACTACGCAGAACCATGTACACAACAATTATTATTATAAAAACCCGAAATTTAGTCACCGAAAGGGTGAGGATGTTTGTGGCTGCTCAATCTCATGTGTAGATATAGCGAAAAGCTGGGTATATACAGCAGATAACAACATCAATATCTTGTTGTTGTTGTCTTCAGTCCTGAGACTGGTTTGATGCAGCTCTCCATGCTACTCTATCCTGTGCAAGCTGCTTCATCTCCCAGTACCTACTGCAACCTACATCCTTCTGAATCTGCTTAGTGTACTAATCTCTCGGTCTCCCTCTACGATTTTTACCCTCCACGCTGCCCTCCAATGCTAAATTTGTGATCCCCTGATGCCTCAAAACATGTCCTACCAACCGATCCCTTCTTCTAGTCAAGTTGTGCCACAGACTTCTCTTCTCCCCAATCCTATTCAATACCTCCTCATTAGTTATGTGCTCTATCCACCTTATCTTCAGTATTCTTCTGTAGCACCACATTTCGAAAGCTTCTATTCTCTTCTTGTCCAAACTAGTTATCGTCCATGTTTCACTTCCATACATGGCTACACTCCAAATAAATACTTTCAGAAACGACTTCCTGATACATAAATCTATATTCGATGTTAACAAATTTCTCTTCTTCAGAAACGCTTTCCTTGCCATTGCCAGTCTACATTTTATATCCTCTCTACTTCAACCATCATCAGTTATTTTACTTCCTAAATAGAAAAACTCCTTTACTACTTTAAGTGTCTCATATCCTAATCTAATTCCCTCAGCATCACCCGATTTAATTTGACTACATTCCATTATCCTCGTTTTGCTTTTGTTAACGTTCATCTTATATCCTCCTTTCAAGACACTGTCCATTCCGTTCAACTGCTCTTCCAAGTCCTTTGCCGTCTCTGACAGAATTACAATGTCATCGGCGAACCTCAAAGTTTTTACTTCGTCTCCATGAATTTTAATACCTACTCCAAATTTTTCTTTTGTTTCCTTTACTGCTTGCTCAATATACAGATTGAATAACATCGGGGAGAGGCTACAACCCTGTCTCACTCCTTTCCCAACCACTGCTTCCCTTTCATGCCCCTCGACTCTTATGACTGCCATCTGGTTTCTGTACAAATTATAAATAGCCTTTCGCTCCCTGTATTTTACCCCTGCCACCTTTAGAATTTGAAAAAGGGTATTCCAGTCAACATTATCAAAGGCTTTCTCTAAGTCTACAAATGCTAGAAACGTAGGTTTGCCTTTTCTTAATCTTTCTTCTAAGATAAGTCACAAGGTCAGTATTGCCTCACGTGTTCCAACATTTCGACGGAATCCAAACTGATCCTCCCCGAGGTCTGCATCTACCAGTTTTTCCATTCGTCTGTAAAGAATTCGCGTTAGTATTTTGCAGCCGTGGCTTATTAAACTGATAGTTCGGTAATTTTCACATCTGTCAGCACCTGCTTTCTTTGGGATTGGAATTATTATATTCTTCTTGAAGTCTGAGGGTATTTCGCCTGTCTCATACGTCTTGCTCACCAGCTGGTAGAGTTTTGTCAGGACTGGTTGTCCCAAGGCCGTCAGTAGTTCTAATGGAATGTTGTCTACTCCGGGGGCCTTGTTTCGGCTCAGGTCTTTCAGTGCTCTGTCAAACTCTTCACGCAGTATCGTATCTCCCATTTCGTCTTCATCTACATCCTCTTCTATTTCCATAATATTGTCCTCAAATACATCGCACTTGTATAAACCTTCTATATACTCCTTCCACCTTTCTGCCTTCCCTTCTTTGCTTAGAACTGGGCTGCCATCTGAGCTCTTGATATTCATACACGTGGTTCTCTTCTCTCCAAAGGTCTCTTTAATTTTCCTGTAGGCAGTATCTATCTTACCCCTAGTGAGATAAGCTTCTACATCCTTACATTTGTCCTCTAGCCATGCCTGTTTAGCCATTTTGCACTTCCTGTCGATCTCATTTTTGAGACGTTTGTATTCCTTTTTGCCTGCTTCATTTACTGCATTTTTATATTTTCTCCTTTCATCAATTAAATTCAATATTTCTTCTGTTACCCAAGGATTTCTAGCAGCCCTCGTCTTTGTACCTACTTTATCCTCTGCTGCCTTCACTACTACATCCCTCAGAGCTACCCATTCTTCTTCTACTGTATTTCTTTCCCCTATTCCTGTCAATTGTTCCCTTATGCTCTCCCTGAAACTCTGTACAACCTCTGGTTCTTTCAGTTTATCCAGGTCCCATCTCCTTAATTTCCCACATTTTTGCAGTTTCTTCAGTTTTAATCTACAGGTCATAACCAATAGATTGTGGTCAGAGTCCACATCTGCCCCTGGAAATGTCTTACAACTTAAAACCTGGTTCCTAAATCTCTGTCTTACCATTATATAATCTATCTGATACCTTTTAGTATCTCCAGGGTTCTTCCACGTATACAACCTTCTTTCATGATTCTTAAACCAAGTGTTAGCTATGATTAAGTTGTGCTCTGTGCAAAATTCTACTAGGCGGCTTCCTCTTTCATTTCTTAGCCCCAATCCATATTCACGTGCTATGTTTCCTTCTCTCCCTTTTCCTACACTCGAATTCCAGTCACCCATGACTATTAAATTTTCGTCTCCCTTCACTATCTGAATAATTTCTTTTATTTCATCGTACATTTCTTCAATTTCTTCATCATCTGCAGAACTAGTTGACATATAAACTTGTACTACTATAGTAGTATATCTAACTTTAACCTACCCCTTTGCCTTTTTAAATTTTCTAACCTACCTGCCCGATTAAGGGATCTGACATTCCACGCTCCGATCCGTAGAACGCCAGTTTTCTTTCTCCTGATAACGACATCCTCCTGAGTAGTCCCCGCCCGGAGATCCGAATGGGGGACTATTTTACCTCCGGAATATTTTACCCAAGAGGATGCCATCATCATTTAATCATACAGTAAAGCTGCATGTCCTCGGGAAAAATTACGGCTGTAGTTTCCCCTTGCTTTCAGCCGTTCGCAGTACCAGCACAGCAAGGCCGTTTTGATTAATGTTGCAAGGCCAGATCAGTCAATCATCCAGACTGTTGCCACGTAAGAGAAGTCGACGACAGCAGATCGACGGAGGGCGGCTGTAAGTTCCACGTAGTTATCGCCTTCCTACTTGACACTGACTGTTAGTTGTCATCTTCTTGCCGGCCGCGGTGACCATGCGGTTCTGGCTCTGTAGACCGGAACCGCGGTACTGCTGCGGTCGCAGGTTCGAATCCTGCCTCAGGCATGGGTGTGTGTGATGTCCTTAGGTTAGTTTGGTTTAAGTAGTTCTAAGTTCTAGGGGGCTTATGACCTTAAATGTTGAGTCCCATAGTGCGCAGATCCATTTTAACCATTTTTTGTTATCTTCTGCTTCCTTTCCCTGTCTTTCCCTTTATCATCACTTTAGTTACTTGCTCGAGTTAACACTGTCTTCTCAAGATGTGGCCTTCCTTTTCCGTATGACGTCTAAAAGCTTTCTGCTCTCACAGCTCTTCTCAACACATCGTTCATCACCGTAATGTCCGACTCGCCCCTTTCACTGTCCTCCATACCCACGTTTCCAGTGCCTCTACTCAGCTGCTATATCGGTAATTTTTTGTTTAAGAAAAATTTTAATAATTAGAAGATAAGAAAAGAGTTATTCTCGGAAGTAAGCTGCGAGGGCAGGTCGTGAGTCGTGCTTGGATAGTTCAGCCAGTGCAGCTCTTGAGGTTCGAGTCCTGGTCCAAATGGGTCTGAGCACTATAGGACTTAACATCTATGGTCATCAGTCCCCTAGAACTTAGAACTACTTAAACCTAACTAACCTAAGGACATCACACACATCCATGCCTGAGGCAGGATTCGAACCTGCGACTGTAGCGGTGACGCAGTTCCAGACTGAAGCGCCTAGAACCGCTCGGCCACACCGGCCTGCGTTCGAGTCCTCCCTCGGGCATGGGTGTGTGTGTGTTGTTCTTAGCATAAGTTAGTTTAAGTAGTATGTAAGTCTAGGGACTGACGACCTTAGCAGTTTGGTCCTTTAGGAATTCACATGCATTTGAACATTTGTACAGACTGACAAAAAAGTGAAGCATTTAAAAAGGAAGGAGGAAACGCAATGTAGTTTCAGGATTGAGAGTATAATTGCTGATACATAAGTGATTACAATTTCGAGTGCAATTTGCAAAGACCTTGAAAGTATGAACCCTGTTATCAATATGATAATGCACCTCGCCTTCTCCCCCTTTCTGAGGGAAGTGGGCCCATAACGGTTATGGACATCTTTGATATTCTGGAATTGGCTGCAGGACGAGTTGTCGTTCCAGCAGTCCCACATATGATCTATCAGAGACATATCTGGGAATCCTGTTTGCAATGGGAGTAGTTCAGGATCAAATATGCAGTTGATGGTGGCATTTGTCAAGCGTTATTCTGGTGAAAGCTGGCACCACGATACTGCCAAACGAGACGTAACACTAAGGACGCAGGATGTCTATGACGTATCGTTGTGCTGAATCACTACAGCTGTGACCTGAAGTCGTACCATTTGGCTTCCCACACCATGACGCCAGTTGTACCACCACTGTTCCTTTTTAAACATTGAAACAATAGGATCTCCCTCTTGGTCGTTGCCATACTCGCCGACGATGATCATTTACGGTAGTGCTGAACCATGATTGATCCCTGAACACAATGTGACGCCGTTCATCAGCAGGTAATGCCTCCCAGTCATGGCACTATTTCAGGTGCTGCCATTTGTGATGTGGGGTTAACGGCGGCCTTAGCATGGGACGGCACATTCCCTAGTTCGGCTGCTGCTAGCCTCGGACTAATGGTGTGGCATGACACAGAATGTTGTAGGGACAGAATTACTTATTCTCCGATGGCAGGCGAAGGTGTGAAGGGGGCACGAAGTGCTTGGTGCACAATGCGAGGATCCACCCTTGTGGTGGTCGGACATTGTCGACCAACTAGAACCTGAGGACAAGCATGCCTGCTCTCACGCTTCCATGCAGTCCATTATTGGGCCATTGCCACATCCCAGTCTCCACGAAATCTGGAGCCGGCCCTAGTGGCCTAGCCGTTCTAGGCGCTACAGTCTGGAACCGCGCGACCTCTACGATCGCAGGTTCGAATACTGCCTCGGCCATGGATGTGTGTGATGTCCTTAGGTTAGTTAGGTTTAAGTAGTTCTAAGTTCTAGGGAACTGATGACCTCAGATGTTAATTCCATAGTGCTTAGAGCCATTTGAACCACTAGTGAAATCAGTGATTCAATGTGCTTCTCACCAGACATCTGTCATGCTCGCAGCCAAAACAGTGTCAAAAGTATGCCCAGTAGTACAACCAGTTTTTTTTAATTTTTTCCCTTATTTGTACTATATTGTATAGGAGACAAGCATTACTTAGTGGAAAGTGCCAACTACTCATAATTTTTTTTAAATGATTTCCTTTACTATGTGCCCTATAAAATTATATTGTTTACTCACACTCTCGTTTCTGCTTCTCTTATATAATATGACAATGTATAATCTGTAGTGTACGTAAAAAAGTTTCTTCCACCTCTGCTCCATGTATCATGGTGATGTTTCCCTCAAGCTTTCCCACCTAACAGTGCAAACTGGAGGAAGAGATCAAACCAGAATGCACAATGTGCCTGTGGCATCACAAGTGCATGACACAAAGAAACACGAACTCAAAATCAATGCTACATATAAATTATTATGCCTGTCCTGCAATGTCTACCCAAAAAAATGATGACAAATGGCCATGTAAAAGGGGTCAAGGAACAACAATAAGAGAAAAACGAAAAAGGAAGAAAATACAAAAACGAAGAATAAAGAATAAAATGTCTTCTTTTTTTAAATGTATCGTTGTTAATATATTTAAATAAACATATATGGTTACAAAAAAAGAACCACGAAATCTGGAAATCGTTGCATCATTCGACCACTCGACCAAATAGGGGATCACAATGAGGCAGTTACAAACTGTCTGCCATACCGTCTCACAGGAGAACGTGGCATCTCCGTGTCCTTCACAGTGATCACTCAACATGTGACGTTGTTCACGCCTCTTATATATCCTACCAGTCTTGAAAACAACATTTAACTATGGACAACACTAACGCTTTCTGGTTCTACCTGTCACAGAGAACTGCAACTCTTAATCATATACATGCACATCAATGATGTGTAGATGTACAAAATTACAAAGAATCAGAAGCCTGAATTTAAGATGTGTCTACTTCCCAAATCCCGGAGGTTGTTTGTTTATTTATACAGAGGACACTGCAATGCAGGTGAAATGCGGCATACCTCTCGAAAACTAATATCTGCACTAGCACGATTTTTAGTTTACGATGTTGGTTAAGATTTTATGATTTTGTTTACTTACCTGAAGCGCTTGTTTATTGTTGGAGATGGTTCAAATGGCTCTGAGCACTATGGGACTTAACATCTGTGGTCATCAGTCCCCTAGAACTTAGAACTACTTAAACCTAACTAACCTAAGGACATCACACACATCCATGCCCGAGGCAAGATTCGAACCTGCGACTGTAGCAGCCGCACGGTTCCGGACTGAGCGTATTGTTGGAGAAAAAAGAACAGTGTTGGATGAAGTTGGGTCATTGTGTAATACATACTAATTCACATAATTACCATGCTACAATTTAATATTTATTGGTATTTGATTGCAGAGAAGGAATTTGTCACAGAATTAACTGCACTTATACCATTATTGGTTACAGAAATGGAAGTACATTTTACTCAGACATAATTTTGAACTCAATGAAATGGTGGTAGTGAAAGCATCACATTAAAAGAAAGAAACGAGCAAGTTTTTCCATCCTTATGAAAATCGATACAGAATTATACGTATTCCACGGCACAAGGCTGTTTTCTTGGTGAATTCATCGAGTGGAAAAGAAAAAGTTCTCTGTAATGTAGATATAATTAAAATATATATTTCATAAGGAACATCCCTTACAACTAGCGTAATGTTGGGTTACCATGTGACAAACGATGGAAATTAACAAACTTAAGACAACAAACAGGCTGCAGAACCAAGATGATTTATTTGTTCTTCTGAGGGGAGCTGGATGTTACACCAGTCACTTTTGAGGGAGGGAAGTCAAGGAGGACATACTCTTACATGTGAAACATAAACATGATGGATTAACATACACATATGAGTGTTGCAATACTAGTTGGTGGCAATTTATTGTTACATACAATAAGAGGACGCTCAGAGTTACGGTAGTAGGTATGTGCAGAAGAGTAAGACAAATGTGGCTCAGAAGACAGATTAAAACTGAGTATGACTATGGGCTCAATAGGAGAAGGCTACCTTGATGGACCATTTTAATTCATAACGGGGTATAAACCAGGATGGAAATGAGATACAGCACAATGTTTTTGACTAAAGTTGTAGGTGGCAAAGAGGTTCAAGCATTGATACTAAAGGCCACTATATTGAATGTGATTTTGAAGGTTAAAGTGATTTTTTAAAATGGAAAAACTAATATCTGATTTAAGATTTCAAAAGTTGGGCAAATTTTACGTACATAGTGATATATTATTAAACGCCATGGCAAGGTTCAATCAAGGTCAAATAAGCAAATATGTTTTTAGTTCTAGTAGGGATTGACTGGGAGTAAAATTTGCCTCTCTTCTGAAATCTTGAATCAAATATTAGGGTTCTCATTTTTAAAAAAATCTCTTTACCCGCCAAATAACCTTGAAAATCACATTCAAGTTCATGAATGACTCTCTTTACCACCCACAAACATCATTTAAAACATTTTGCTATATCTCATCCCCATCTCGAGTTGATCCCCATTATGGATTAAAATGGTTGAGCCAACATTTTACATAGATATACGAAAGGAGGAAGAAGCGCTGGAAATGGTATTAACAGGATGTTGTACACTAGTCTTTGTGGATGTATTGTGTGAAGAAAAGGCCTGGTGCACATAGTGGAAAAGGATAGCCTATTCCTGAGAGCTAGAAGAATCTTAATTTTGTTTTTTAACATTTTTTGGTGGTACGTAACGGTATTGGGTTTATATAAATTTTTATGGGAGATTTGGGTAATTTAGTCCATGGAACTTTCTTAATTTGAATGTGTAACTTGTACAAGAAAAGATGATTACTGTGTGATGATGCTACCACCTCCACTTGGCCTGATGACCTCTGTCCAGGGCCTGTATTGGTGAAACTGGCGAAGTCCGTTTTGTAGGGTATGCCGAACAACTTTATCCTCCTGCACCTCGGCGAACAACACGCCAGGGAGGGAATACTGAGGTGGGAAAATTAGGTATCAATCTTAGGGGTCAATCTTCTTTCTGTCTCCTCCTCCAGGATTACATCGTCTATCTTTCCGCTTTACCAGATTAAAAAATCTCCATCGTGGAATTCTTCTTACATCCGTTTATTAAAACCTGTATTCACAGGCATGTCCAGTATGTAGTACACGTCCAGTGATTTTGAAAAGTTATATGAGCATGGCTAGAAAAGGCGGAGTACTTGATTAGATGAAATGTGAGCGATTAGATTAAATGGCTGCTGGACGCTAGATCCTAGTAATGTGTTGTTTACTATAAAACTATTTAATGATCCTTATGGATAATAAATATTTATTATCAGAGATTCCCTGTATAATTTTTAAGAAACTTAATTAGAGTGAACCGTATACCTATGACTGATGGTTTCCACTCTATCGTGAAGCATTCCACAGGTAATAAACATGAATAAATATGTTCACTGAAAATAAGATGCATTTACGACTGCAGTGGTACATTAAAGAGAGAAATAATATTAATGCTTGCAGTGAAGTTCGAACTTCCAGTATTTGTTTTTGATTGGCGTATCACAGCAGTGACGACATCATTCTCGTAAGGGAAGGAATCTGTAGTGTAACATATCACTTTGGTAAAGTAATGTGTTGCACAAATATTTTTCGAACCAGCAAATGATGAACGTCACTGTAAAATGCTTATTTTCGTAATGACTTAGAAAATATATTGTTTGCATGTATGTTTTATTCATGAGCATGTAACGTGAGATGGAAGGACTCAACGTATCTACAAGCTGGGACGACGATAAACATCGTACAACGCTCGCAGTATCTGCTGGTCGGGCAGTTTATTCAGTGGCGTAGGTTCCAGTCTTGGAGATATGGTGTGCTGCATAGAGGAGGAGAGGCTGTGACAACCCTATGACGTCACGGCAACTTGGGAAATGTTATTTTTAGTGATACATTTAACTGATGTCTGTTAATGAAGACATAAACGTTCTTGGACTTTGTCCTCATCAATGCTCTTGCGATGTTCCCCATAGCGTAACACCTTTGTAAAGCAAGCACTTAATGTATCCAAGAATACGATATACGAGACCCTGTCAAACAGAAGCTTCGCGTTTATTTTGGGAGTTGGGTGGAGGATTGGTACTCTTGATTTCCAGCAATAGCTGCAGCACTTCGAGAAAAGAAGCTCGTTCAGAAGCGGTTGGCGAGTGTGCAGAAATGACAAGGTGAGCAAGATTAAATCACAGGAAGTCTTGGCTCCCGATCAGACTTTACTTCGCGAAGTATTGATTCCCGATCAGACCTTACTTCGCCACCCGATATCACGGTAAAGAACCAGTGGAACAACGAACGCCATGAAATGTTTAGTTTTTTTGCCCGTCTTCAGTTGGCTTACTGCAACTATATACTCATTATTTCTTACTTACGCGATTTTGGATTATAAAACTGGCATTTTAGGTACGAGAACTATGTTTGATAGTGGCATTCAAAACGCAGTTCTAGAGTTATGCGCAACATTATCCAAAAATGAAGCAGAATTAAAATACGAACACGTATTTCCTCAGCGAGATTTCTACCTTTTTGTATAACAACGTCGGCTTTGTATAAGACATTTAGCATACAATAGTGCCCAAGAAAAATATTTAGAAAGTTTCTTAAACAGAAAATGTACTCAAAGAACGCGGAAAAATCTCTTTCACGAAAATAAAGTCGTCCATAATGAATGTCGATACCAATACAAGCTGTGACGTAACAGTTGTAGATGAAAGAATTCTCTCGTCAATCGATCTTATGCCTGAGAACGGTCGTGATGGAGGGTTTGACTGATTTATGAGTTCGTCTCACCAATGCATTGCTGTACAATAGAGATCCGGTGTTCAGGCAGCTGATATTTTTTCATGTAACTAATCATTCACCAGAGCACCTCGACTGAACGGTGTTGCTTTAGGAGGAAATCCGGATCAGCGGCACTTCAGATGTACTTTTGCAGTGTGTCACCTTTGCGGCTCTGTGCAAAAACAGTATTATTCTGACCAACAGTGATGACATGGAGCCCCGCACGTTCCATACAAAGTAGTGCATAACCCATACACTCTATGAGTTCAAAATTATCTGGACACCTGACTGAAAATGACTGACAAGTTCGTGGCACCCTCCATAGTTAATGCTGGAATTCAGTATGGTGTTGGTCCACCCCTGGCCTTGACGACAGCTTCCACTCTCGCTGGCATACGTTCAGTCAGGTTCTGGAAGGTTTCTTGAGGAATGGCACCCCTTTCCTCACGGAGTGCTGCTAGAGGTATTGATATCGGGCGGTGAGGCATGACACGAAGTCGGCGTTCGAAAACATCCCAAAGGTGTTATATAAGATTCAGGTCAGGACTCTGTGCAGGCCAGTCTATTACAGGGATGTTATTGTCGTGTAACCACTCCGGTAAGGGTCGTCCATGAAAAACACGATCACAGTAACACCGGTTCCTCCGAACTCTACTGTTGGCACTACACAGACTGGCACATGACGTTCACCGGGCATTCGCCGTACCCACACCCTACCAGCGGATCGCCACATTCTGTACCATGATTCGTCACTCCGCACAAGGTTTTTCCACTGTTCAATCGTCCAATGTTTACGCTCCTTACACCAAGCGAGGAGTCGTTTGGCATTTACCGGCGTGATGTGTGCCTCGACCATGAAGTCCAAGTTCTCACCACCACTGTCTAGTACTTGCAGTGGATGCTGATGCAGGTTGGAATTCCTGTGTGAAGGTCTGGATAGATGTCTGCCTATTACGCATTACGGCCCTCTTCGACTGTCAACTGTCTCTGCCAGTCAACAGATGTGGTCCGGCAGTACAGTTTTGTGTTGTGCGTGTCCCTTCACGTTTCCACTTCACTATCACATCGGAAATAGTGGGCCCAGGAATGTTTAGGAGTGTGGAAATCCCGCGTACAGATGTGTGACACAAGTGACACCCAATTATCTGACCACGTTCAAAGTCCGTGAGTTCTGCCGAGCGCTCCATCCTGCTCTCGCATGATGTCTAATGACTACTGAGGTCACTGATATGGAGTTCTTGGCTGTAGGTGGCAGCACAATATACCTAATATGGAAGACGTATGTTTTGTGTTTGTCTGGGTACTCTTGATGGCACAGAGAATCATTTTTAACTTCAATTTCTCCATGTTCGATGTAAGTGACTGAGGTCATCGGTTGTATTATAAATTAATGAAACAATTCTTGCTGATTCAGCCACTTGTTACTGATATTTATTAGCGTGATGCGTTTCGACAGCATGCTACCATCATGACATGCATTACAGTTACATGTACAGTGTATTAATCTGAAGTGTAACAACGATCATTTTCTGGGCGTGTCTGTGAGGTTATGTACAGAATTTAACTGTGTACAGATAAAATCATTTATTTTATTGTATAACTAAGGGAGGTTGAATGTTTAAATAATTTCGTTAATTTATTTAGTTATATTTTTGTTGGAAATTTATTTACCTGGCCCATAGACCACAGTTATAAATATGTCATTGTCACTTTGACATTCAGTTGTTTACGTTCCATGCACTCCTAACCGATAAGATAAACTTATTTCAGTTGCTAAGGTAGTAAAGAAGAGGAAAATACAATCTCTTGTAGGTAATCATATTTATGTCATGATGGGTGTTACCAATGATTGGTGGTTTTTTGTGTTATTTTGTAACGATAAGACAGTACTTGTTTTCAGTTAACCCTTTATATCAATAAGAGAAGCATTTCAAATTGGGAAAAGTTTTGAGAAATTTGATTTTTAACTTATCATTTAGCCTCTTACCATGTGCTATGTCATGAATGAAAATTTCTAGTTCCTTATACAAGTCCATTTAGTGGCTCTCGTTCATTTTATGTAACATACCAGGGGTATCTCATGAGGTTAGTCAGGTGCATTTGCTCTGGTGTTTCGGTAGATTTTTGTAATTACGTTTTTGCAATGTGCAGCTGGAGTTATCCCAAACAAACACTGCCCACCACGTCTTTCATGTGACACACAGTGTAGACAGAAAGCTTAAGTTCGTTTACCATTACAAACAAAATTATTTTTAAAGCGGAATTTTACGTGCCCGTCCCAAATTAGTCTAATGTGTTATTCATCGATTTGTATGAAAGGGACAGTATAACACGAAAAATATAGCCAGTACTCCATAAGTGACAGCATTGTACAGGCCCTCGCTGACTGCTAAAGCCATACTGCCGTGCTGCTCAGTCTCTGCTAGAGCATTGGTTGTTCTTTGCATTTTACTGTCCCTTTGAATACATATCGATAAAAGGAACATAGTACTAGTCTAATCTTGGATCAGTCTGTCGAATGGACACTCAACATTCCTCTTTAAAAATAATTTTGTTTGTAATGGGAAGCAAATCAACGCTTTCTGTCGAAAATGAGCGTCACAATGATGACAAGATGGGCAGTATTTGTTTGGGTTGACTCCAGCTTAGCATTGCAACAACGAAAATGCAAATTCCTGCCGAAACACGCGAGAAATGCACTTGACGACTTTTAGAAGGAACATTCTGCGTAAATCGTGTGCGGTATGTTGTAATGGATGGTCAGTATCCTTAACATGAGTAGTGATTGCTCATGTGATAGGCTTTTATGTGTTCATTGTATCGTTGTTGGAAGTCTTTATCAGTCTGGCCTACACAGAGATTGCTTTTCATATGCCAGGCATACACATTATTTTATAAATACCTGAGCGCATGCGTTTTTTGCATGTGCGTTTATATTGTGCCTCAGTGCGTGTTGCAGTTTCTGTAGGTGGTGAAAGAGAGGCTAATGTTGTGTGACCAGAAAATATTTACTACTAGCAGAGGAATCTAGTGCTGCCCAGGTGTTTATGAATTCCAATCTTCTATTAGACTAACTCCTCCTTCCTCCTCACCCTGTCCATCTCCTTGTCCCCTTTTCTCTATCCATCTTCTTATCCCCTCCCACTATTTTTCCATCTCCTTCTCCCTCCTCTCTCTGTCCATCTCCTCCTATCCCATCTCCATCTCTTTCCACCTCCTCCTTCTCCCTCTCTCTGTCCATCATGTCTCGTCTCTAATTGCCCACTCTCCCCTTTTTCTGTCCATCCTTCTTCTCTCTCTCCAACCTATCAAAGTCCTCCTCCCCACTCTCTGACCAACTCCTCCTGCCCCTATCTCGCCATCTCTTCCTCTCTCCTTTCCTCCACCTCTTGATCCCCTCTCCCTATCCATCCCCTTCTCCCTTCTGCCTATCAGCCCACTCCTCCACATTTTTCTAACCATCTCTCGTCCAGCCTCCCTCTCTCGCCATCTCCTATTTCCCCTCTCTTGTCCATCTCCTTCTCCTCCCTCTCCCTGTCCATCACTTCTTACCCCATGCTATCTTCTCCTCCCCACCTCACTCCGTCTCCTCCTTCATTCTCTATCTGCACATCTCCTCCAGACACTGACAGCACAAATAAGAGACAAACTGCACTTCAGACTTTTAAACGTGAGCAAAGTCAACTAAATACAGAAAATATATACCAACAGCTCACTATCGAACATTTTTTACATCAGTCCTTCTCTCTCATCAATACCCTACCCCTTGTGGCACTGAAGAATCTTATTCCTACAGTAATTTCATAAATATGATAAGTCATGTACATTACATGTTTGGTTTAAGTTGCTGTAGGTGTTCCTGAATTATGTTTCACTATCCCCTGATTTCCATTCCCACCCACGAAGGATGTAGGTGGTTCTTAACCACACAGAGCTTCTTTCCATACAGAAAGCCTCAATTACTTAAAGAATCTAATTCCCCACATAAAACAGTTCCAAACTTCTAATTGCTCATCAATGATGTAATTTGTTAAATATTTTACTTTAAGGATGTAAGAGATAAAATATTAGAAAAGGTTTGAAATAATATATGGAAATTCTTAGAAGTCGCTAGGTGCCCCTTATCAAGCAGTGGATGAGTACAGTGTCGGTAACTTGGGCTCAGTGTAAAGAAAAACTTGTTTTTCACTGATCGTAACGTTTATGACGTCATATCTCCGGAACTGTGTGTCGTACAGTGACACAGTTTCGCAGGTACAAGAAAGAAATTTATGCTGCATTTGATAAGAAGGTAAAAGTTGATAAGACACATCGTGAGGCATCAAGGAATTTTCAGCATGGTAATGAAGGGGAATGACGAGAATAAACACTGTAGGTCGGGACCAAGGACTGAATACAATAATCACGTTGAAATGAATGTAGACTGCTGTAGTTGTGCGAAGATGAAGATGCTTACACAGCATGGACTACGTTTGGAGCTATATCGAACCAGCGTTTGAACTAAAGACCAAAGCGACAGCAACAACAACAAAAACAACAATTTCTACAACATAAATTTCTGGCGGAAACGTTGAAGCTGAACACAATTCGCATAAGATAAGTGGAAAGTCGCTTAAGAATAAACATACACTATACGATGGATCAAACGCCGGTAGTTAAATCTGTGACCGACTTGATACATTAGGTTTGGTTTCAGACAAGTAACATTTCTTGGGTTTTATCGCTTTGTCGCAATGGATGTCGAATTTAGGATTAAACTACCCTTTTATCTTATACTTTACACTATTTCATAGTTTCGGCAAATTAGTCATTCTTAAGTGCAAATATAAAACGTTAAATGCACACCCTTGACGGTTTTGACTGCACAACACAAATTTAGAAGCACAGCTTGGTTGGCAAACTTCAGTGTTACAGGCATGACATTACTCACTCGACTTGTAAGTGCCTATCAGTGTAACTACTGCTGTGCTGACACTTGATGTCACACCTACAGTTTCTAAAGAACGCTGAAGAAAGTTGTGCGAAGTCGGTAAGTACGCTGACCCATAACAGAAGTGTGTGCCTTTAATGAGTTATATTTTACACTCAGAAACTATTACACTGATAAACTAAGTATTTATGATATTTCAATCCTAACAATAACAGCCACTGCAGCAAACATATATCATTAAAGAAATGTATCATGGCTGTGGGCTCCATTCCATCTGAAACACACATAACGTAAAAAACAAAAGAAATCTATCCCTCAGAATGTCTGCTATCACAAAACGATACGCTAGTTGGCATTTATGAATTCGGTAGAACCTGCTGCTTCGTGAATCTTGAATGTATGAATGACAATGAACCAGTTCGAGCTACATTCTAAAGGTGCCATGGATTCTCTTGTGTCGTTGCAAGTTCTCAAAGGCATCAGAACACGAAACAGAAGATAAATTTCAACCAGTTTGTCCTTGGCATCTTAAACATGTATGTAAATTACACACTTCGAAGCTCTATAACCAGTTGTCTTACGTAAAATGCGTCAGCGTACACTAATTTCCATAAAGCTGAAAAAATACAAAAACAGCTAGTTAGTTAATTAGGTATATGCTCCATGGATATTTTTGCACGATAGATTATAGTGATGTGGAACCAGTCATTCCACATTAACATTGCAAATTAATTTGTACATGTGGTTACATTCTAAAGTCTAAACATTTCTAATGTATCAGAAAAGAGGACATACAGATGTGAGTTAGTAATTCCTACCTACCAACTTTCACACATTTCAGTGATAGAAACTATTCTACGGAATGAAAGCAGTTGTCAAGGAAAATCTTACTCAGGTTTTTTTTCAGATTTTACTTTGCTGTCTGTCAGACATTTTTTATTACTGGGTAAGTGACCAGAAAGTTTTATTGCAGCATTATGCACCTCTTTTTGCATTGAAAACTACCTTAATATAACGTAATTAATGTCATTTTTCCTTCAGGTACTGTAATTATGTACATCATTGTTCCTTTTGAACTGTAGTGCATTGTTTACAACAAAATTCGTCAGAGAGTAAAAACACTGTGAAGGTGTAGCCACAGTGCCAAACTACTCCAACAGATGTCTAAAAAATGGTCGTGGGTGAGTACCACATATTATTCTTACAGCACGTTTATGCGGAATGGAAAGCTTCTTCCTTGAAAATGAGATACCCCAGAACTTCATTCCATACGACATTATTCAATAAAAATACAGGTAATATGTCAAATTACTGATATGTCTCTCCCTAAGCAGCCGGCCGCTGTGACCGAGCGGTTCTAGGCACTGCTACTATGGTGACAAGTTCGAATCTTGCCTTGGGCATGGATGTGTGTGATGTCCTGAGGTTAGTTAGATTTAGGTAGTTTCTAAGTCTAGAGGACTGATGACCTTCGATGTTATGTCCCATAGTGCTTAGAGTCATTTGAACCATTTTCTCTCTAAGCTTGGGAGTGTTTCTGCAAGCAAATGTGGCTAACTTAGTTGTTTTAGGAGTTCAAAAAAGCGCTTTTTCCAATTTAAATACTCATCTATATGGGCACCTATGGATATTGACGTTTCCACTCTATTTATTGTTTTCTCACCACATGTTGCGCTTATCACAGGTGTAGTACTCCTAGATGTGCAGGACTGAATATGTTGTATCTTTTTAAAATTGAGGATGAGATCATCCACAGAAAACCAGTCATTGACATTTTTAATAAAATTGTTTACCATTTCTTCTGTTTCTGTGTGTATGCTATCGATGTGAGAAAAAGGAACTAATTCTGCTTGTTGTATATAACACAGAAATAATAGTGGGCCTAAGATTGACCCTTGGGGAACCCAACAGGCGATTTCCCTCCAGGCGATGGACTAAGCACCGGTGACGTCACATTGAGGATTACGCCTTGTGTAATGACAGGGGTAGCAACAGCACAGTATATAACGGTCACTGGTGAAAAGTTCAAAATCAAAACACTAACAATATGACGTCAGGGAGCCATTGGTTTCATCAGAACTGACTGCCCCTGCCAACTATACTTATACAGACTAACAACGGACTGAAATTAGGAAGTTGACAATATGCATAACTCTGAAAAAGCCCCAGGTTAGCATTCACTAAGCGGCCGAGATTGTAATCAGACTGACTTCTCTCGTGCTGAGTTTGACATGTTACAGGACTGGGATCAGGGCAGGTAGACTGAGAGACATTGTAGGTAACCAGCAAAAACGATACCTTACAATGCTTGTGCTTGTGCCTGTTGGCAGCGTAATCCGTCACACATCGAGATGATCACAGAGTTTTTTTATCGCAGGGCAAGGGGAGAAATGGGCCCATCTATATTGTTGCCAGATTTATTCAAGATGGTGGCAGCAGTAGTAGAAAACTTGCACTCATGTCATCGGTTTCCCCTTCCCCCCTCCTCCTTCCCCTCCCCCTCCCCTTATTCGTCTCCTCTCCCAACCCCATCTCCAACCCTCCCCTCCCTTCTCCCATCTGGAAATTGGCACAAAAAGCTCAATCTGTGCTGCGCTGTTGGTGTGAAAGGATTTCCTTATATCATCATTTTTGGATGTCCAGGTGTTATCCTGTTGGAATAATTTTCCAGTACTATCAGAAATTGGTGGGAGAAGCTCAATGTGTTCAATTGATGAGATGTTGTTGTTAGACAGAGAGGGCTTTAATAACTGTAAGCATGTGGCTGAAAACTGCATCCACAGCTTCTAGCTTCATCCATGATGATTGGGAAGAAATGATAATGGAGTAGCTTAGGATGAATAGATTTCAGCAAACGCTTATGATGTAGCAGGGTGGCTTGAATATGCATTTTGGAAGTCATACAGATGGTAGCTGGTGTTGGAACTACCTTCCCATTTTGGAAAGTCTCCTCCAGTCCTCTTCAGTAGCCCCAGACTGACTGAGCTGGTTCACAATATCACACCTGGGAGATAGTAAACACAATGCAGCAATACCACCTCCGACCACATGATCATCACATCAGGGACACAAGGAAAGCACAGCAACTCACCAATCTCAGTCAGGAGAAGGACCACAAACTGTCAACAGCAGCATCCAAGCTCGAGTGCCTCCTTGTGGAATAGGAATGAGTGTAAGAGTAAGTACTCTTTGCTTAACGATGTTCCATGCCTGTCATGTAGTTGCTATTATTATTCTTATTTGTAACGGTACTTCTTCTTCTTGTTGGGACCTGCAGTGGTGGTGACCTCCATCACACGGGATCCTGTAGCAGAATGTTTCAGCATGTTGGAGCAGTCTACGATCTGCTGTTATCTGTGCCATTCATTGATGAAGATGCCCAGCGTGATCCTGACTCGCAGACAGGGGCCTCAGACAGCATGGGCTCCAACATAGGCACCATCCACTGGACCATGGAAGATTCCAGCGACACTGCAAGGAGAGAATGTTGATGTAGCGGATGAGAAGAAACGAGCTGCTGCCACTATTCACTTCCACATGTAATTTAACTGCTGGTGGTCAAAGCATATGAGTGTAGGCGTGGAAGAAGATGATGACTGACATGTGGGGATAAAGACTGATAATGTGATGAAGGGTGTTAAAGTACAGTTTACTTAGTCAGAATGGGATGACTTTTTTAACGTCAGTACCGCCATTAGACTGTTGTTTATTTACAGTGTTACATTTACACTCACACAATCTTGTTTCGGCTTCAGAGTGCCATTATCAAGTGTTTTAAGTGCAATAAATTACCTAAGATGGTATACTGTCGTATTAAAATACACTATTAGACACAATGTCTAAGGGTCGATATTTCTGGCAGAGCCTACTGCTTTGTTTCATTACTGAGTACACCATCTTGAGTCAAGAATTCTGATTCTGATTCTGGTGTAGTATATACTATAGAGGCAGATCTTGAATACCTGATTAGTTTGCATGACGCAAAATTTACAAAAGATTCTTCCTCAAAATTTGTCGCTTTGTGAAACCCAGCAGTGACATATTGAAACACTCTGGTTAAACTTAGTTGTTGTATTCATCATCCTTATTTCAGATTTGACTGTACTGATGATCACACGTAGCTTAATTCCTTTTCCAGACTGTTTTAAAACCTCATTTAAATTGTCAGTAAACAGTATGAAATATGAAGAATGTTGTGGAATTTTACTCTAGTTTTGTCGCTGGCGCTACGCCACCGAAAATGAGTGTGCTACATCAGATTAGTCTAAAGAAATATTCTATATTTTGCCTAAATTTAATACGCAGCAACGTATCATACAATATGCACCAAATGGAAAATCTTAGCCACCGCTAATCTTTATTGCAAACTTTTTCCAATTTCTCCCAATATCTTACACCCATGCAAATATGACAATAACTATGATCATTAACGATATGATGTAGCTGACATTTAAGGCTATAAGTAACGCGAAAATGACATTTTTTTGCGGAATCGTTTGAGACATATTGCAGTGCGTGCGCCTCGATCCTGTCATTGCAACCTCCCCTTCAAAACAAACGAATGAACTCGTCCAGAACTTTGGACGAAAATTGGTCACTGATCTTGCGCGGACTCTACCTTCTGTATTACACCGTTGCAGTTCTTTCGATGTGAGGGCCAAGTTTCGTCGGGATATGGGTACATTTCATATAGGATTTTCTTTCAGCAAGTAGATGTGATTTCCTGTGACGGATAATATTGTAAATAACTGTCAGCTGTTGCACTGGAACATGTACACTGGGAACAGAGACGTGAATCGTGCACGTCAAAAGATCGGCCGAGCGCCATGGCCCTGTTTGACGGCTGTCGGCGGAGATTAGGAGAGAGTGTGTGTGTTGGGTGGGGAGTGTTGGAAGGGGATGGAGATACAGTCGATAGCGCCAGACAGCGAACAGGCAGGCGCGTCCCTCTCCGGTCATCAGGCGCGCCTCGCGTGTTCCCGACTGGTACACCTACATCTACATGGAAACTCTGCAAATCACATTTAAGTGCCTGGCAGAGGGTTTATCGAACCACCTTCACAGTTCTCTATTATTCCAAACTCGTATAGCGCGCGGAAAGATTGAACATCTATATCTTTCCGTACAAGCTCTGATTTCCCTTATTTTATCTTGGTGATCGCTCCTCCCTGTGTAGGTCGGTGCCAACAAATATTTTCGCATTCGGAGGAGAGAGTTGGTGATTCGAATATCGTGAGAAGATTCCGTCGCAACGAAAAACGCCTTTCTTTTAATGATGTCCAGCCCAAATCCTGTATCATTTCTGTGACACTCTCTCACATATTTCGCGATAATACAAAATGTGCTGCCTTTCTTCGAACTTTTTCGATGTACTCCGTCAGTCCTATCTGGTAAGGATCCCACACCGCGCAGCTGTATTCTGAAAGAGGACGGACAAGCGTAGTTTAGGCAGTCTGCTTAGTAGGTCTGTCACATTTTCTAGGCGTCCTGCCAATAAAGCGCAGTCTTTCCCCACAACATTTTCTATGTCTTTCTTTCAATTTAAGTTGTTCGTAATTGTAATACCTAGGTATTTAGTTGAGTTTACGGCTTTTAGATTAGACTGATTTATCGTGTAACCGTAGTTTGAGTTCGTTTTATCACTCATATGGATGACCTCACACTTTTCGTTATTTAGGGTCAACCACCACTTTTCACACCATTCAGATATTTTTCTAAATGGTTGTGCAGTTTGTTTTGATCTTCTGATGACTTTTATTAGTCCATAAACGACAGCGTCATCTGCAAACAACCGAAGACGGCTGCTCAGATTCTCTCCCATATCGTTTACACAGATAAGGAACAGCAAAGGGCCTGTAACACTACCTTGGGGAGCGCCAGTAATCACTTCTGTTTTACTCGATGACTTTCCGTCAATTACTACGAACTGTGACCTCTCTGTCAGGAAATCACAAATCCAGCCACATAACTGAGACGATATTCCATAAGCACGCAATGTCACTACGAGCCACTTGTGTGGTACAGTGTCAAAAGCCTTCCGGAAATCCAGAAATACACAATCGATCTGAAATTCCTTCATGTGAATAAAGAGCTAGTTGTGTTTCGCAGGAACGATGTTTTCTAAACCCATGTTGACTGTGTGTCAATGGACCATTTTCTTCGAGGTAATTCATAATGTTCGAACTCAATGTATGTCCCAAAATCCTGCTGCATACCGACGTTAACGATATGGGCCTGTAATTAGAGTGGATTACTCCTACTACCTTTCTTGAATATTGGTGTGACATGTTCAACTTTCCAGTCTTTGGGTACGGATCTTTCGTCGATCGAACGGTTGTGTATGATTGTTATATATGGAGCTAATGCATCAGCATACTCCTAAAGGAACCTAATTGATATACCGCCTGGATCAGAAGACTTGCTTTTATTAAGTGATTTAAGTTGCTTCACTACTCCGAGGATATTTACTTCTACGTTACTCATGTTGTCAACTGTTCTCTATTCGAATTCTGGAATATTTACTTCGTCTTCTTTTGTGAAGGCATTTCGGAGGGCTGTGTTTAGTAACTGTGCTTTGGCAGCACTGTCTTCGATAGTATCTCCATTGCTATCGCGCAGAGAAGGCATTGATGAAAAAAAAGCGTTTTAGTATAAGACTGCTTCATGTTAACTGATTCTTCAATCACTTCATTTGGAGTAACTGGTTGATTATATACAAACAGCATTAAATTGCAAGTATTCTGCAGTATTATTTTATTTCCTTAAGGGGTTTTCGACTTGCAAGGCCATCAGCAGACGTTAATTGACACAATACTAACGCACATCAGTGCAACCTCCACGAGTAAGATGTTTTCCAGTCTCCTAATATTGTAGATCAGTTCTTTAATAGAAGGTGACAGTTAATGATAAAAGTACCCAGCCTGTAGCAATACAAATACATCTTTGACAGGAAAGTATGCAAGTTTTGCTAAATTGTTAATTTTACCACTTAATTATTTCAGTAATCAACTATGTTATCAGTTAGTGATTTCATCGATTATTTACTTTGACATAATGATAGTTTACCGGCTCATTGATATGTGTACACTATCTGTCTACAAACTAAGCTACACTTGTTTCTGATTCGCTACTCTACACATCCTTTGAGTTTAGACGTGTTGGGCTACTGTCTCCACTCATCAGTGTCTAGTATTAAATGGTTAATTCCTAGAGCATAAAACGAGAAACCTAAAAGATTGCTATTGAAATAAGTACGTTTTACTTATGAGCTAGCTCTGCGGTTGCGCATGATCTGAGCGCTAACGGAACTCTCAGACCACAACCGCAAAACTTTCGAAAGCGCACACTCTGACAAGACTAAGCGACTTATTACTTACTCCCACACACGACTCGCAAACAGAGGTTCTTTCTAAGTACCATTCCGAATTCGAACGGGAAACGTGGTAAATGACTTGAAGTGCCCTCCATCACATACTGCGAGACGGCTTGTGGAACTTAAATCTACGTGTATCCTGAAGTATTATTGCAAGGACTCGCTTGTGGTAGAGCCTACGAGATAGTATTTGACAATCTGTGTATTTCCCCAGATTCTGAATATAATTACAGCCTACCTACTGAAACATATAACTCAAACATTACTTTTCATTGAATTGTAGCGGGTTTCTTTTCTAAAAACTTATAATAAAGTTTGCGACCCGCCTAACGTGAAGTTTTCATATAGTTTGATTCGGGTGATCTGCCTTTGTTAGGAACCTAAAACAAACATCCAGAGGAAATATTAACTAACCATCACAAAAATCAGGAATGGGTCGTTAGAGTACTTTCTTTAGCTCTTTGTAAATATTCAAAGGATACTCCGTCATAAAACAGAAATAGTTCTCACAGCGTTACTCACTGGAAAGAATACATGTATATCAGTTAAAATAATTGAATTAGTTAAATCAGCAAATGCCTGGCGCATTCACAACCCGGACAATCCAGAATGAATAAAATACAACGATTGACTTTCTATAGACATTTTATAGCCTTTATTTTTCGCAGACAACAGCTGGTTGTAGTCCCTATTTCTCTTGGTCCATGACAATGTTTCATGCATGTAACGAAATTACGCTGGCAAATAATAAATCGACTTTTCCTCACTTGTCGCCTCTCTCGTATCACCCATTTCGGATTTTTACAGGCGAACGGAAGGAATTTATGTTACTCGCCTGGACTGCTACATAGTTCACCATCACTGGCTACATTCTACAACCTCCGCCTTGGAGATGACGCTAATGCTTCAATCATGTATTTCTTGTGAACATCACTATTCTTGTAATATATATTTGAATGTTCAAAGAGAAGGGGTTGTACCACTTCTTATCTTGTACAAGTCATAGAGTTTACGGGTTGACGTCAACTAAAAATCTTAATTGCAGTATTCGTCACTTGCGTTCTTTAGTATGTTAAGACTGAAGCCCAATGTTCACTTTTAGCATTGACATATGATTCTTATTCTTATCTTCACTTATCACAAGATTGTTCGCAGACATCGTATAACACCTCACATTGTAAACAGATTTTAACTGAAAGAGGAGAATTGACATGTGAACTTCTTGTTATTAATAAAACGGAGACTACACTGGGGTGGCAAAAGTCACAGGATGGTGATACACACATATACAGATAGCCATAGTGTCGTGTACACAAAGTATAAAGGGGAAGTGTACTGGCGGAGCCGTCATTTGTGCTCAGGTGACTCACTGAAAAGGTGTTCGACAAGATTATGTCCTCATGGTGTGAAATTTTCTTCTATATTCTATCTTTTGTTGTATGAGTGATCAGTATGAAGCTGGTGTGTGTGATCCTGAAAACTGTGACCTGTAATTTAGAGGACTTGCCCTCAAGCATGTCATGCGGCAACATTCCAAGTAGCTGTTTTTTAACTTGACATACGTGAGTGTGCTACTTTCAATGAGGAAATAAAGGTAATTATTGCTAATTTCGTTGCTCCTACATCTCACAGCGCCATTCCGGTACCTAGTCAGACTCCTTAAAATCTTGCAGTTTGCACCTCCCTGTAATATGTTTCAACGAAATTTATCGTGATTATTGTATGTCCAATGTACGGATTGGTATTTTATTAGATCATCAAATGATCTGAGAGGTGGTGCCCTTTGTCAGTTTCATTAATTAATATGTAATCAGACTTGGTCCAATTGTAGGCCCTACTTGCATAGTCATTCTTGGATTCAGGAAATAAAATAAAGAGACATTTGGCGAAGCAGTAGTGAAAGACGACACGTGTCATTTAATTTTTGTATGGATTGAATCTGTGGTCGATCCATGTGCTGTCGACGCATGAACGAGAGCTGCTTGTAGTGATGTCTTGGTAAGCAATAATGTAAATGTCATGTGACTAGGGCCTCCCGTCGGGTAGACCGTTCGCAGGGTCCAAGTCTTTCGATTTGAGGCCTCTTCGGCGACTTGCGCGTCGATGGGGATGAAATGATGACGATTAGGACAACACAGCACCCAAAATATCCGACCCAGCTGGGGATCGAACACGGGCCCTTAGGATTGACATTCTTTCACGCTGACCAATCAGCTACCGGTGGCGGGCGATGTCTTGGTGGGTTGTTTGAAGAAAACGGACTGCATCGACAGTGGTTGCTCTATGCTGTATGACAAATCTAAATTCATCGTCCTTCAGGAACTCGATGGTCAGTGGAACTGTGGAAACTCGTCTGGTGAACAATTTAATTAATAGAGATAATAGTTTTAGAATGGAAAAAGCGTGGAACCCGATGCTTCTTTTTTATCAACCTGCAAAGGCATCGTTATAGTGCAGCTCATAATGATGTTTCGACAACTCACCATGGATCGAGCTCTATACCTCAGATTCAGTTCACGTAAAGCTCTGTGCTACCTAAAAACATCTCTGGCAATTGTGGACGTTTGGTCGTATGTGCAACCCACTGATTTAAAATCATAGGCGCGAATACTGTAATTTGAGTCTGTCGGATCATTCTGAGGTTTGCTGGACGATTTACGGGCGAAATATCAGTTGAAGAAATGGAGTTTTTGCCTCTGCACGCCCGAAATCTAATCGAACAACCATTTTGTTGCGAAAATACGAAAATTCTTGAATATTATTCTCTCCTAAGGTGTTTTCCCATTATCTCGCGGTTTTATGCAAAAATGAAACTAAAAAAGGATGAATGAGACACCACCGCTTTGTCAGAGAATTTAATACTTCTCTGCATTTTGTTCCTCACGTCTTATTTTGGTGTTTTACATTGTCACACATTCAACACGGTTTTGTTCTAGCTGCAAATAAGGCCCGTTAACAGAATGGGGGGAGCACGGTTGTTTACATGCGGTAACTCAGTCACTATGAAGTTTCCGTCATAAACTCTACAGCGTCGTGCGCTGCTGCAGCAGTCACTAAAAGACACATTGCTGCCCGAGTCACGGCTGAGGAACGGGAGCCGGAAGTGGGGGTAAGTGGTGTGGTTGAATGGGGCAGGGGGATGTCGCTCGCCGACGCATTGCCAACAGCTGTCGCAGGCGGGGCGAACAAGTCCGAATTGCTAAGCACCTGGCGCCTTATCAACCGTCTAAAACGCTTCTGGGTAAGTAGATTTTATCTTGCATCGCATAGTATATACCGAGGTGACAAAAGTCGCGGGATAACGATATGCACATATACAGACGGCAGTACATCGCATACACAAGATATAAAAGGGTATGCATTGGCGGAGCTGTCATTTGTGCTCAGGTGATTCATGTGGAAAGGTTTCCGACGTCATTATGGTCGTACGACGGGAACTGGCGATACGCAAAGAGAAATGTAGAACTTGCATGGATGAGAAAGGAGATGCAAGAACTGTACTCAACGAAATGAATGCTCAGTACTACACTATACAAAACACACTTGGAACTAGGCAACCACATTAAACAATCTGCAATACTCTATGACATTACTGAGTCAGTGAAACCTCACATAGAAAGAGAAATACAACAGAAGCTGGAGAAACAAGACCAGAAATCAAATTGCTAAATACAAACCCACAAAATAGGAACAACAGACACCAGCATATATAACATGCTTTCTATGAATGAAGAACAACTCCGAATGAGAGCAAAACACAGTCTAAACACCCATTACACAAAGAACAATTGAAAATATCATTAGAGAAAGAAATCTGATGCAGGGCTAACCAGAGAGCTAATAGCAGAAGGTATCAGACAGAACAAAAATATACCATCAGCAATAAAAAGATGACTATAGAGTAGAAAACAGCTAAAACATACACAAAAACTGATATCACAAAATGCAACAGTCACAAGGGCAGACATGGGAAGAACTTTGGTTATCATGTATAGAAAGGACTATACCGATAAAACACTAAGTTTCATGAAAGAAAACCAAATAACAAATCTAAAAAGTGAACCAGCCCAAAGATTTCAAGGAGACATACAAAAGCTTCTCAGTCACCCATTAAGTCTACACTTTCACCAAGTCAGATAGAAATAACAACACAAAAGAGCCCCACAGTAGACACTCTCAGAAGTCTACAAAAGATTCACAAGGCCAGTACTCCAATCAGGCCCGTGACTAATTTCGCAACTGCACCAGCAGTCATTTAGTCAGGCAGATGCAAATGTTTGTACAAAAACACTACACTTACACAAACAATGAAAGCTTCCAAAACACAAATGACCTAAGCAACAAAATCAAAGATATGAGTTTATCTACCACAGCTACACTATTCTCATTCGACATCACGTCAGTCCATAACCACATACCAACCGAAGAAACAATCACAATGATTGAAAGACAACTGAGGCAGACGAACATTATCCCACAAACATAGACACAGGAAGTCTCAACTATTTTAAAGGTACTCACAGGGCAAAAATATTTCAAATTTAAAGATGAATTCTACCTCCATCAGGAAGGACCCCCCACTGCGTCACCCATAAATGCCCAGTTGGCCAACATCTTCCTTAACCACCTTGAAAACGAAAACTTTGAAGAAATAATCGAACTAAAACAGTATAGAGTAATACAGGTTGTTACAAAAAGGTACGGCCAAACTTTCAGGAAACATTCCTCACACACAAAGAAAGAAAATATGTTATGTGGACATGTGTCCAGAAACGCTTACTTTCCATGTTAGAGCTGATTTTATTACTTGTCTTCAAATCACATTAATCATGGAATGGAAACACACAGCAACAGAACGTACCAGCGTGACTTGAACACTTTGTTACAGGAAATGTTAAAAATGTCCTCCGTTAGCGAGGATACATGCATCCACCCTCCGTCGCATGGAATCGCTGATGCGCTGATGCAGCCCTGGAGAATGGTGTATTGTATCACAGCCGTCCACAATACGAGTATGAAGAGTCTCTACATTTGGTACCGGGGTTGCGTAGACAAGAGCTTTCAAATGCCCCCATAAATGAAAGTCAGGAGGGTTGAGTTCAGGAGAGCGTGGGTGCCATGGAATTGGTCCGCCTCTACCAATCCATCGGTCACCGAATCTGTTGATGAGAAGCGTACGAACACT
Organism: Schistocerca gregaria; assembly: GCF_023897955.1. Taxonomy (NCBI): domain Eukaryota; kingdom Metazoa; phylum Arthropoda; class Insecta; order Orthoptera; family Acrididae; genus Schistocerca; species Schistocerca gregaria. The sequence continues at coordinate 201,566,954 of NC_064926.1, forward strand.
TCAACTGAAATGTGCAAGAACTCCATCGTGCCTGAACCACATGTTGTGTCGTACTTTTAAAGGCACATGTTCTAGCAGCCCAGGTAGAGTATCCCGTATCAAATCATGATAACGGGCTCCATTGAGCGTAGGTGGAAGAACATGGGGCCCAGTCAAGACATCACAAACAATGCCTGCCCAAACGTTCATAGAAAACCTGTGTTGATGACGTGATTGCACAATTGCGTGCGGATTCTCGTCAGCCCACACATGTTGATTGTGCAAATTTACAATTTGATCACGTTGGAATGAAGCCTCATCTGTAACGATAACATTTGCACTGAAATGAGGATTGACACATTGTTGGATGAACCATTCGCAGAAGTGTACCCGTGGAGGCCAATCAGCTGCTGATAGTGCCTGCACACGCTGTACATGGTACGGAAACAACTGGTTCTCCCGTAGCACTCTCCATACAGTGACGTGGCGAACGTTACCTTGTACAGCAGCAACTTCTCTGACGCTGACATTAGGGTTATCGTCAACTGCACGAAGAATTGCCTCGTCCGTTGCAGGTGTCCTTGTCGCTCTAGGCCTTCCCCAGTCGCGAGTCATAGGCTGGAATGTTCCGTGCTCCCTAAGACGCCGATCAATTGCTTCGAACGTCTTCCTGTCGGGACACCTTCGTTCTGGAAATCTGTCTCGATACAAATGTACCGCTCCACGGCTATTGGCATCTGCCAACTCCGCATTTGTAAATGTTCCACTGACTTCAAAACCACGTTCGTGATGAAAACTAACCTGTTGATGCTACGTACTGATGTGCTTGATGCTATTACTGTAGAGCAATGAGTCGCATGTCAACACAAGCACTGAAGTCAACATTACCTTCCTTCAATTGGGCCAACTGGCGGTGAATCGAGGATGTACAGTACATACTGACGAAACTAAAATGAGCTCTAACATGGAAATTCAGCGTTTCCGGTCACAAGCCCACATAACAACTTTTCTTTATTTGTGTGTGAGGAATGTTTCCTGAAAGTTTGGCCGTACCTTTTTGTAATACTCTGTATATTGGTACCGTTATGTTGACGACATAATTTGCTTGATAGATGAAACACATGACCAGACATCAGCACTATTCAACAAACAATACACATCAGCGTTGGAAATGAAAGGGATAACAAATAGATTTACTAGACATCGCAATAGAAAACAAAAACCAGAAACACCGATTCTCAATATACAGAAAACCAACATCAACCAGTAAAGTCATTCACAGCAGACAAAACCACCTGACAGCCCCCAAGCAGGCCAGAGCCTCAGATACGTACTACACAGACTGAACAGAGTTCCAAAGGACAAAAATAGCCACACACACGGACTAAACATAATCACATAGATTGCCACAGAAAATGGTTACAAATTAAACGTTGTTGATAAACTAACTCATAAAAAAACACAACTGACGTAGAAAACACACAACAGTATGAGAACACAGCAGCAACAACCACACAACAGAAAACGCACAAGGCACAGAAAATGAAGAAAATACAAACAATAAGAAAAGTGGTATAACCTGACGTTTGACAACAAATGAGACACAGAATAGGAAACGTCATGAAGATACAAGGTGTAAATGTGACGTATAAAATAAACCACACTCTGCAAAAAATGATTAAAATACCTACCGCCACCATAAATAAATTAAATAAAGCAGGTACAAGGGGCGTTTGAAAAGTCCGTGCAAAAATAAAAACTACTTTTGTGTTTCGGGAAAACCTTTTTTATTCTTCCACATAGTCTCCTTTTAGACTTATACACACTTCGTCCAACGCTGTTCTAGTTTGTTGATCCCGTGCGAGTAATAGGAATTGCCCAAGTCTGCAAAATAGCTATTAGTTGCTGCAATCAACTCCTTGTTTAAATAAAAATTTGTCCCGTCAGCCATTTCTTCAAATTGGGGAACAAATAGGAGTCCAAGGGAGTCAAGTCTGGAGAATAGGGGGATGGGAAACGAGTTTGAATCCTATTTCCAATAATTTTGCGACCATAACTGCTGAGGTGTGTGCTGGTGTATTGTCGTGATGGAAAAGGACTTTTTTGCTGTCCAGTCGCCGGCGCTTTTCTTGCAGCTCGGTTTTCAAACGGTCCAATAACGATGAATAATGTGCACCTGTAAGAGTTTTACCCTTTTCCAGATAGTCTATGAGGGTTATCCCTTGCGAATCCCAAGAGACAGACGCCATAACCTTTCCAGCTGAAGGAATGGTCTTCTCCTTTATTGGTGCAGATTCTCGCTTGGTGACCCGTTGTTTAGATTGTTATTTGGTCTCAGGAGTATAATAATGTATCCGTGTTTCAGCTACAGTGCTGAAACGACGCTTAAAGTACTGCGGAGTCTTCCTGAACAGGTGCAAACCATCCTTGCAACACTTCACACGACTGCGTTTTTAGTCAATCGTGAGCAATCGCGGAACCCATCTTGCGGATGGCTTTCTGATGTCCAACTGTTTATGCAAAATATTATGTACCCGTTCATTCGAGATGCCCACAGCACTAGCAATCTCACGCACCTGAACTCTTCTGTCATCCACCACCATATCATGGATTTTATCAATGATTTCTGGAGGCGTAACCTCCACAGGTCGTCCATAAAGTCCAGCATCACTTGTACCCATATGGCCACTCCGAAAATTTTTAGATCTCTTATAAACTGGTCTAATCGAAGGTGCAGAGTCACCGTAATGTTTATCAAGCTTCTCTTTAGTCTCCTGAGGCCTTTTGCCTTTCATAAAGTAATGTTTAATCACCACACGAAATTCTTTTTCGTCCATTTTCTGACAATCACTTTACTTACTTGATTCACACTAATGCCAAACACAAACAAATAGACCAATATGCCTGAAACTTGGTGTGCGTTCTTTCTAAAGGTGATACTAACTAAACATGACCTCGATGCACGCCGGTGGCGCCATCTCTCGGACTTTGCACGGACTTTTCAAACGCCCCTCTTATATACCAACTAACCTGCAAATACTGTGATTCAGTATACATCGAACAGACATGTAGAAACTTCACGATAAGATACTCAGAGCATTTTAGAGCACTGAAAAGTAACAGCACCAACTCCACATATGCAAATCGTAGAACACAGGAACGATATCTACCAACTTTTAACATTAGGAGAAAATTGCTACATCCAGAAAGCTATGACACAGGGCAAAAAAATTATCAATGACCAAACAGTACTGTGTTACAAAACACTATTCAATACTCTAAACAAATTATCAGACAAAACAAAATAAAAGACACACACACACACACACACACACACACACACAGAATGACAGTTTCGAAGTTCGCGGATGTCAAAATAAAACAAAACAGTAGACGAACGACACTTTGCAGCGCATCAGAGACGTAAATTTGTGCAGTGAAACGTGTGCCCAAGCCACAGCAACATAACAGTACGCAGTATTTACAAATGAATAACAGAAACGTGAGTGAACGCTATCCAGATACAAAACACAATGCATGAATATCAAACCACACGAAATAATTCGCTGTATCAAAGCTTCACTAAACTTTTATCGATGTCCACAGGCACAGCTCAACAACACAAAAAGTCATCTGATACATAAAACAAACGCGTCACAGCTAAGGAATAGTAAAATACTACAATTCCAAAGACACAAAGGGGCATATGCTACGAATTACACGTATTAAAGATAGGATAATAAGCAAAAAATTCAATACTGACGATTTTCTAGCACCACTCATGTTTCCAGATGACATGGTTTTCTAATTTAGACTTATTGCTGATTTTTGTTGGCAACCACAGAAAGCACTCAATATAAAATAAAAAGTAAAGTGCGTAAACAATTTAACTGACAACTAAATCTGATGTATCTTATTCCTTAACCTAAACAAACTTGTATCTATGTATTTCAGGAAAGTAATAAAACACCAACTGAGGATGTCACAAATGTGGTTAAACACTTATCGGGAATTAATAGACTTTGATAGTGGAATGGTAATTGGAGACACATGGGACATTCCAATTCGGAAATTAGTTAGGGAATTCAGTATTCCGCTATACGCAGTGTCAAGTGCTAAGAGTGTGCATTGCCTCTCACCATGGACAACGCAGTGGCCGACGACCTTAACTTAACGACCGAGAGCAGCGGAGATTGCGCAGAGTTGTCAGTGCTAACAGACAAGCAAGACTGCGCGAAGTAACCGCAGAAATCAATGTGTGACGTACGACGAACGTATCCCTTAGGAGAGTGCTGGGAAATCTGGCATTAGTGGGCTATGATAGCAGACGACTGACGCTAGTGCCTTTGCTGACAGCACGACATAGGCTGCAGCACCTCTCCTGGGCTCGTGACAATATCAGGTGAACCCTACGCGATGGAAAACCGTCGTCTGTCGCTAATAGTGCACCACAACAAGAAGGACAAACGAGATGAAAAGTGGGAAGGAAGAAGTTCGGAGGAGAAAGGCATGCTGATGTTATGTAAATAAAGTATATGTGGGCTGCTTCTGTGTTGGCAGCGCTGCATAGCGCTTTGCAATCGATCTCTGATCTCTGACTGCACTTTCTTTGTGAGAGACTCTGTGGCTGGTTGGACTCGTTGTTGGAAGTTAGTCGCCAGCAGTGATGGAAGTACTGTTGGGCAGTTGGAGGTGAACAGCCAGCAGTGATGGATGTTAAATGTGAGAAGTTAGCATTGATGGAGGGTAGAGGTCTGAAGTGTTAGCGTAGGCTAACGATCTGGAAGTATTCTACTTGGTGATTAAAAATTACTCATGATTATATATCTTTGTACTGGATGTCAATGACGATTTATATTCGTGTTTGAACTTAATGTCACATTATTAAAATTTCGTTTGCAACAAAATTTTTGCTTTGCTGACCACATGCGTATTAGTAGTTAGTGGCTGTAGTAGTTAGAATCTTTTATTTAGCTGGCAGTATTGACGCTCGCTGTATTGCAGTAGTGCTCGTAATGAAGATTTTTGTAAGGTAAGTGCTTCATGAAATGTGTAGGTTATTATCAGGATTGCTTCTTATTCAGGTCCATTCTTTTCTATCAATTATTTGAAGTCAGGTTGTAATTTTTTTGTGCAGTCAGATTGCGCTGCGCTAGAATATTGTGGGTCAGTGTTGACATGATAAGAAAAAGTAAGGAGAAAGTAGGCTCAGAACGTTCAGTTTTACTCAGCTGTTTCAGAATCAAATAACGTAGGAGTTTCATCTTCTCTCAGTCATTCAGCAATGCAAGTACAGACTCACACATTTCAATAAAGAAGTTTCAAAAGCTGTAGTGCGACCTCCAGTATGTGAGCAGATGAAAGTAAACGCAGATACCAACTAAAAACGCGAAGAACTGTGAGTTATCACTTATTTACACAAAAATTAGAAGGGAACTGTTTTATGATCTACGAATAATACATATCAAAACAAAACTATCATCATAGATCCCACTGATGATACCTTAAAGTGAAAAATGGGGAAACAGTGCAGCAAGGCGTTTTTATTTACAAACCAACATTTTCAGGTTTTCTAACGACTTTGAAATTTTGTCAGAGACGGTAAAGGGCTTGGAACATCGCTTGAATGGAATGGATAGTATCTCGAATAAAGGTCATGAGATGTCAGAGACGGTAAAGTGCTTGGAACATCACTTGGATGGAATGGATACTATCCCGAATAAAGGTCATGAGATGAAAATCAACAAAAGTCAAGCAAAGGTTAATGAATGTACTCGAATTAAATCGGGCGACGCTTTGGGAAGGACGCTAAGACATGATGTACTTAAAATAATACATGAGTTTCGCTATTTGGGTGTGGTGATGATATAAAACGAAGACGGACAATAGCGAGAAATACTATATTACAATGTATGCATGCATGTCCAAAGGAACATTGCTTCGTTCTCCTTAACACAGGCCCTGCAATGTCGTATTTATGCGTCGATACGAGGCAGCGACTTTCAGCTAAAATATCCTCCCGTGTACGGCAGTTTCATAATGTGTATGCTCGTACGAGTACAGGGTGTGGCGCAAGTAAGACGACGTGTAGGGAAGCTTGGGTATCGCCGCGAGTCATGCAGGTATAGCCAAAGCGATTAAGGCGACCGCTTGCATAAAGTGGAAAATCCGGATACGAGTCCCTGCCCGACACAAATTTTCATTGTAGTCATTCTCTTATACAGCTGATACTTCGTATACTGGCAACAAAAGCCTTATGAGGAGGAGATTTTAGATAACATGGAATGTAAACCTCAAGTGTTAGGAAGTATTTTCTAAAGGTATGCTTCTTGAGGGTAACCTTTTACAAAAGTGAAAGGTGGACTACAAGCAGTTTGGACAAAAAGACAATACCAACTTTTCAAATATGTTGCTGCAAAAGAATGTTGAAGATTACGAAAAGGGGCGTTTGAAAAGTCCATGCAGAGTCCGACAGATGGAACCATCGGCACTTATCGAGGTCATGTTTAGTTAGTAGCATCTTTGGAAAGAACGCGCACCACGTTTCAGCCATATTGGTCTATTTCTTTATGTTTGGCATTCGTGTGAATCAAGCAAGTCGAGTGATTGTCAAAAAATGGACGAAAAAGAATTTCGTGTGGTGATTAAACATTACTTTATGAAAGGCAAAAGGCCTCAGGAGACTAAAGAGAAGCTTGATAAACATTACGGTGACTCTGAACCTTAAATTAGAACAGTTTATAAATGGTTTCAAAATTTTCAGAGTGGCCATATGGGCATGAGTGATGCTGAACGTTCTGGACGCCCTGTAGAGGTTACGACTCCAGAAATCTTAGATCATTTCTATGATGTGGTGATGGATGACAGAAGAGTTAAGGTGCGTGATATTGCTAGTGCTGTGGGCATCTCGAATGAACGGGTACATAATATTTTGCATAAACATTTGGACATGAGGAAGCTATCCGCAAGATGGTTCCCGCGATTGCCCACGCTTGACCAAAAACGGAATCGTGTGAAGTGTTGCAAGGATGGTTTGCACCTGTTCAGGAAGAATCCGCAGGACTTTGAGCGGCCGCGCTGGATTAACCGAGCGGTCTAGGTCGCTGCAGTCATGGACTGAGCGGCTGGTCCCGGCGGAAGTTCGAGTCCTCCCTCGGGCATGGGTGTGTGTGTGTTTGTCCTTAGGATTATTAGGTTAAGTAAAGCTTAGAGACTGATGACTTTAGCAGTTAAATCCCATAAGATTTCACACACATTTGAACATTTTTGACTTTGAGCGTCGTTTCGTCACTGTGGATGAAACATGGATACATTACTATACTCCTAAGACCAAACAACAATCTAAACAATGGGTTACCAAGGGAGAGTCTGCACCAAAAAAGGCGATGATCATTCTTTCGGCTGGAAAGATTATGGCGAGTGTCTTTTGGGATTCGTAAGGGCTAATCTTCATTGACTAGCTCGAAAAGGGAAAAACTATTGCAGTTGCATATTATTCATCGTTATTGGTTTGAAAACCAAGCTGCAAGAAAAACGCCAGCGACTAGACCGCAAAAAAGTCCTTGTCCATTACGACAATGCACCAGCACACACCTCAGCAGTTGTCGTCGCAAAATTAATGGAAATAGGATTGTAACTCGTTTCACATACCCCATCCAGACCTGGCTCCCTCAGAATACTATTTGTTCCCCAATTCGAAGAAATGGCTGGCGGTACAAAGATTTTATTCAAACGAGGAGGTGATTGCAGCAACTAATAGGTATTTTGCAGACTTGGACAATTCCTATTATTCGGAAGGGATCAACAAATTAGAACAATGTTGGACGAAGTAAGTTTAAAAGGAGACTACGTCGAAAAATATAAAACTTTTATCCCAAACACGTAAGCAGGTTTTATTTTTTCACTGACTTTTCAAACGCCCCTCGTAGATGGGTAGATTCGACAGCCAATGAGGAGGTACTAAACTGGATTTCGTGTGAAAATAAATTTGATGCAGAACTTGACTTAAAGCAGAGTTTGGCTCATATGACACATCATGAGGCATCCAGCAATCATCAGTTTGGTAATGAAGGGAAATGAGGAGGTTAAAAATTGTATATCACCAGCAAGAAATGAATAGAGTGAGCAGGTTCAGACGGATGGCGGTTTGAGCAGCTGTAAGCTGATGAATAAGCTTGCTCAGTATAGACTAGCGTGGAGACCTACATCAAATGGGTCTTCGGAGTAAAGACCACATCCAAAACAACAATCTGAATGGTTTGACCCGATTTTGAATCACCCAGCAGTGACTGCGATGAAATAGCAAACTACTGGGTTGGGTAACTAAAAGTGGCCGAGACAACACAGTTCCACGCTACAAAACAATCAGAGGAAAGGAAATAAAGTACTAATATGACCATAGTAGATGTAGAAAGTGACAACCATTCAACTCTTAGCACTCTCGGGCCCTGGTCAGCAAGTTTCAGCTGGACTGCTGGAATTGCTACAGTCTCATCCGAAATGTTCTGCTGCAGTTCTTTAAGACTGAGGGTAGTTGCGATACGGCTTAGATTTGAGGACTCCCCACACAAAGTAATCGCACACTGATTGATCAGGTGACCTGGATGGCCAGCTAACCCTGCGACGAGACCAACCTTTGTGAACAACTCTGTCAGGCGTGAAGACTGTTTAAATGAACTTCAAGGTTCGGCTGGCTGTGTAGGCAGTTGCTCCATCCCGTTGGACGTAACTGTAGGTGTTTTCCCCCTCCGTTAATGCTGCGACAAATGGTTTCGAAATGTATCTCCTCGTCCCGGTCACTTATATTTGCCCCACCCAGTAAACGCACGATAGTATAGGTTCTGAATATCATCGATAAGAGTCTGTCAACGTTTGTAACGTCTGCGCAAGGTAGGTCACAAAACAGCTAAAATTAAAGGGTCAAGTGAAAGGATTGACGAATCTGTCAGCAACTACTCCATCACGCTAATGAATGTGAAATCTTTTTGACACGAATCATAACTAGATATGAAACATGGGTTCATCACTGTGAACCGGAGAGCAGACGCCAGGGCATGGAATGGAAAGAGTCCGAATCTCCTACCAAAGATAAAGTCAAGAATGCACCCTCTGCAGGAAAATAGATGTTCACAGTTTCTTATGCTCTAACATGGTCAATTCTGGAACATTGTCTGGAAAGGATGTCAACAATAAATAATGAACGTTGCAGCAACATGCATTGCAGCGAGTTGACATCTGTAATTCTAAACAAAATCTGAGGTCTATTGACAGTAGACTTTCCTTAAGCATGACAATTCGGATCCACATATCGCCGCCCACACTATTTAAACTCTTCAGAATACGCATTTGGAGATCTTACAGTTGCTCTAAGAAGCCACTGATTCACCTTTGATGAAGAGGTGAAAGAAACGATGTATTCTTGGCTTCCGCTCAACCGAAAAACTTTTCTTGTGAGGATTCTAGAAAATTAGCGCACTAATGAACCAAGTGCGTTTAAATGCAGTCTAAACAGTTAACAGATGTCACTGTACATTGTGTTCCGTTGGTGAGATAAATTAGAAAGGTATTATGCAGATACTCTTCGACTTACCCACATATCTACTAGACTGATCCAAGAGAGGTAAGTACTACTGATCGAGTTTTTCTACTATACAATGTAAAGCGTGATACCGCGACCGCGTCCCGACAGCGGGGCCTTCGTGCATCCCCTGGATTCCTGGTGGCTATATTTATACATATTCTCCTCGCGTTTTTTGTCCCACTTTCTGCGATTGTATTCGAGAACACAGCAAAAATAAATCAATGTCTGTGCAGGAGTTGGCATGATGTTTCTATTATCACCTTGAGAAAATGGAGCAGCGTATTTGTTTTTTTTTTTTTTTTTTTTTTTTTGCTTCCAGGCATATTTCTGCATACTTCATACAATGAAATCCCGCCGCCACAATACCGTATCACTCCACTGGAGGAAACAAAAGTAAACGATGAAGATCCTTTTGATAAATTGTAGTATCGTGAGTGAGCCATGGTAAAAATTGCTGTTTTGAAGAGCGCACTCTCCTATCAACTCTGATCCTCAACCCCCTCCTTTCCTCTGTCCTTTCCCAGGACTCCCTCTTCCCTCCTTCCATCCTGTGTTTCTCCCCACCTAACCTCTCCCGACCTCCCTTCTCCCCCCCCTCCGAGTCCTTTTGTCTTCCTGTCCTCTGCCTTCCCCACACCCCATCACGTCTGCCCAGCACCCCCCACCCCTCTTATGGGTCCTCATCCTCCATTGGCTCCTTTCCGCCCTCCTCCCTTCGCTTTTCCTCACCTTCCCCCCTTATTTATTTTCCCATCATCTGATCAGATTCCCCTCATCTGTTCTCGGCTGTGGTATGTCATATTTTAGTGCAATGTTCCAGTGACTGCTCAGTGTTGTTTCGTCTTTTCCTGTGTTGCGAACAGAAACCATGCTGTCACTGGGTGTGAATTTTATGTCTTTTGCGAACAGAAACCAGACAGTTGCTGTGTTTTTTATTCTCTGTCTATAATTTTACCTGCGTGCTTTATATGTATTTTATTAGCATCATCATCCCTTTGTTCTCTGTTTTAAGTTCCGCGATTTTTGTCGCCGGTTTTTTTTAAATTTATATTCTCTTCTCCTTTTTTAAAACAAAGTCTGTAGGCTGAAGAGCGGCATACTAAGCTGCTGCCAGCCCGCCCCCTTCGGGGGGAATCGAAATTCAATAAAGAAAAAAAGAAACTCTCCAGGGATGGTTGGAGCAGTCGAGGCGAGTCTGATTAGTTGGTCAGCCAGGTCAATGTGGGGCAGTCAGTGTCTGTCGTCCATAGTGCTAGTATGTGTTAGGCCGCCAGTCTGCTGATGTTTGCTCAGACAATGGGCATTGGCGGTTGGATCGATCGGTTGGTCGGTCGCGCACTGGGACACAAGATGACTTGTCCGTCTTGAGTACCGGCGCATGTGAGGTCGCCACGTCAGTCCAGTGGGCAGCGCCGTATAGCGAGGGGTTGCGGCTTCGCGGCCGACACGAGAGCAACAGGAGTCAACCCAGACATCGGTCTGGCCGGTGCGAGCTGCGACGCCATGAGACGGGAGATTGGCGCGCCTTCCTGCGTCTGTTGAAGCGGCTGGCAGCGGACGGTTCGGGAGAGCGTTTTGGGGGTGCTGCGCCAGGTCTTCGCCAGAAATCGCAGGTATTAGTTGTTAACTGAGCCTTGATATGTTGTTTCATTTACTTGTTAAATTCTACTTGTTTTGTGGGTCAGTCTCTCGTCCCCAGCTTGCTCGTTTGTGTCTCGTCCGCATTTGTTACGCACTTAATGTCTGTCGGTCTGCCGTACGTTAATATCTCACGTTTGTCGGATTCAGTGTTAACGAATTTATTGCTTGAAGTGTAACGGTCGAATTCCTGAAATATGTTTTTATCTTGCCTATCATCTTGAGAGGCAGTATATGTGTAATGTAGAGCATGTTTGTATATTTTATGTAAGACTGCATTTCGTGAGTTTTTATTTAAATGGTCATTTTAGTATATAAAGTTGTCACCCTTCCACCATAAGAGTTTTTTAACTGGCAAGTTGCATGTTCGGTGGCAAGTTAATTTTTTTTAATGTTAGTGTTTTGTACCGTTTCCATCCCTCCTACGGGGTACATAGTTTATGTGCTTGTGTGAGTTGTTAAAATTTTTAGTTTAAGGTAATCTGGTGTGTTGCAGATTTGCACCAGGGTAGTCTTTCAGAGGTTGTTGTGAGCGGTCGTGACTACAGCTGTGTCAAAGGCCGTGGCAAGGTTCTCAGCCCGAAAGTTCATACTGTCAATATTTGTCTTTCTGCCTCTGAATAAAATTGTAACTTGATATTTTGAGGGTGCCTTCTGACTATAATTTTAAATGTTTTTTTTAAAAAAAGGGGCTTTAGGAATAAAATTTCCATTTGTTGAAAGAACTTTAAGTTGTTTTCATCAGTTACCCACTGGCAACTACTTCCAGGCTCACATAGTGTGATTAAATGTGTTAATGTTCTTGGTGAATCGCTAGTAAATAAAGTAAATTCTTAAGAAAAGGTTTCGAAAGTAAATTCACGGTTCAGTGAGGCGTTTTCTGTATTTGGAGGGGAACAATGCTGCAACAATCCATGATGACTTAGTGAAAATGCACGTCAGAAACGAACCATGACATGGGAGTAATTGTAAGTGGTGGCTGATGCCTCAAATGTGATCAGACACTTGGTGATGAATAAGAACGCAGTGGTAGGCCATCTCCCGATAATAAACCGGGAATCACAACAGATGTGAGGCCCTGGTCCTGCTAATCCGACGTATCACAACAGAGGACGTATTGGATGATATGAAAATAAACCATGAATGAGTGTCCAATTTCTTGCGCTACATTCTGACCAAGACGAAACGTCGTCGCTATTTGGATTTCAAAACACTTGCTAAGCCTGTGCAGCAGCGAGAATTTTTCAGCCAATCCAGCTCATTTCTTTAGCCGCAAAGTCACAATGGACGAACGCTGGGTGTTTCATCCTGAGTCCATAACAAAGCAAGCAGCGTAAACCAGTGGAGTTACCAACGTCAAAGAAAGAGAGGATCAACCATTACCAGGCAAGGCGATGCTGAAAATTCCTTGGAACTGTTGCCTGGTGCTAACAGAAATACTCATAAGGGCAAACCGTCAAGGAAATGTACCATGAAAATTTCCTTATGAGATTATGGCAAGCTGTCAAGACGAGTCGTCGCGGGTAGGTGTGTCACGGGAGTTGTTGCTCGATAGCAAATCCCCACTCAGTTCGGCATAGAGCATAGTCATACTTCATAACCCTATCACTACCATTGAATTTTAGTATGCTTTTGCCTAAATAACAGAAAACTCTGTCTCTGTTGCCACGTGTAACCCTCTTTCTAAATTTAGTTTAGTTTCCAAATAAAGTACACTATGGGAGGGTAGTCCTGTTAATAGGAAAAGCTAGTCAATAGAGGTACCCTTTTCAGAGGATTTGACCGTGTGTTGTGTCTAATGGGAAAGTAAATCAGACTATTCAGTTCTTTTTCTAAGGTGTTACCCAGGGGTTAGAAAGAAACGCAGTATGAATAGTATTATACTGTAGCTAGGACAACTCAGTTCTAAGTTGATTTAGTGGTTTAAAATACACACTAACGGTCGCCAGCCTATCCAGGCAATGGAGCAGAGAAGTATTGGAAATGCCTACTTTCTTGCTACTGTTTAAGTTGCTTCTTATAACGAATACTACTCCACGTAAACGATGTTGGTGCAGACATTGTAATTATTTGACTACTACACCCTTATACATTACGTTTTTAAAAGAGAAAAAGCCCAGTAGATAACTTCAAGTGAGCTAAAAAAAATTGGCTAGGGGGGAACTTTAGAAAAAGCACATTCCATAACCAACAAACTTAAATACTAAAATACTTACCTACTAAAGCACACACTTTTTATACTGAACGTTTCTCTACAAGAAATCCTCTTTCTTGCAGGAATTGACTTTCAAAAGTTATTACTATTTGAATTAACTCTGTATAGTCATTTAACAGATTCTAGTAACTTTGCTTCACTCTCATTCAATTTTATGTAAGCAAACTTCTATTATAACACTTTGCAATAGTTAAGAAAACTTCTAAAATAAGAGCAGTTTGACTTTGTTTCTCTCATGGACGTGTTATTACTCTAACAAAAATTTTGGTTATGCTTTTCAGTGAAACAACTAAGACAACTTTTCTTTAACTTTTTCCCATGACGAAAATATTTATGAACTATTTAACTTGATGATGCAAAATTACATTTAAATTCAACTATTCAATTTACACTCTTCCACTACTGAGACGTAATTTCATTACTACAGGATTTAGTCCCTCACACATATATCTCATTAGTTACACAATAACAATTTAAATGGTACCTTTTTATATTAACTTGGCGCTTCAGAAGTCTATAAAACAGGATACTCAGATTAATGAAATTCAAAGAAGGAACCCCGATAGGTGTACGGTTAGGATGAAATAACAGGGTGAACCAGTTTCATTAAGGTTCAAGAATGATTATTCACTAATAAAACACACTTCAAATTAATGGTTCACCCTCTACAAAAGAAAAATACCAAAAAAAGTATTATCTGTGGCGAAAAGTAATGACTACTACACTACCCACAGAACGGCCTGTTAGTATCTTGCTCTATGGATTAAATTTCTCTTCTTGGCGTCGTTCAATTTTACATACAGTAGCCCAACAACTCGCAGCTATACCGTAAGCTGTTTGTAGTCTTGATCCGAGGCATTTTTGTGCAAATTCGCAGGCAAAGCTTCCCCTGCTCCACAAGTGTCTAGCCTCAATCACTGCTGCCTGTAGACTGTGTCACTTACTACCCCCGCTTACACTAGATAGCGCGCCAATTCGCCCTTACCACCTTTTCCACTCCACAGAGCCACTTTCGTTTCAAACAAAAGCACACTGGCTTTTACATAACACCTATTTCTTGTATTATTCCTAAGCCTGAGCATTTCCTACAATTGCCAAATTTACGTCAACATGAAAAGTTTATACACACAAATATTTTTAAATACAAAATGTCATCAGAAAATTATTTAACGTAATAAACAATTTACATTGTATTTTACGTACATTACTCACGTACAATGCAAGGTACTTCAACCTCCAGTGCAACACACTTTACTTTACATATACAGAAAATTTAGTGCCAATACGCGAAAATTTTAAAGCAAAAAAAAAATATATATATATATACAAAAAATTAAGTTGAACCATAAACAAATAGTGTTAGAACTTGTTGCTTCTCTGAGGTATCAACTTCGTTCCCCTTCACACACCCCAGATCGCCCTTCTTCCCGTGTTCTCCTGAAATCGTACCCAGTGACTTACCTCTTTTTACTCGGATAAAGAAACCATTGTGATGCAGAATTGTCCAAAACGGTGAATCACATGAATACGGAGGAGAAAATTTCCTGAACCGTCAAAATCCAGACGTCACATGCAGACCTCAGCCAAGTCATCCACAGCTGGGAAAAATGTATCTCTGTGAAGGTGAATGAGTATCTCCGTAGCGGAGTGGTCAGCGTGGCTGTCATGTAGCTTTAGTTTTAGTTTAGTTTTGGTTATGTCATGTTCCGTAGATCATTTTCCCGATTATTCTATCGGTATGATGTGGAACAAGTCAGATTACAAGATATATATACACATATGAATAGTGCTAATATTAATATTACTGAAATTTTAGTTCTACCCATGCAACTACATTTATAGATACATTTCCTTTTTTACCGTTTCTGAAACAGAAACTCGTACATGGAGTAGAAGGAGTTGCTCAAAAGAAATGATTTTAAGTTAAATTTAAAACTTGATCTGCTACCTGCCAGACACTTTATGTTGTTGGGCAAATGATCAAAGATTTTTGTTGCTGAATAAAGTACTTCTTTTTGGGAAATTGACAGCTTCAATAACGGGTAAGAAAGGTCATTTTTCCTTCTTGTGTTGTACGTATGAACATCACTGTTCTTCGCGAATTGAGATGGATTATTTGTAACGAATTTCATTAGCGAATGTATGTACTCTGATGGTGCAGTTAAAATACCTAACTCCTTGAAAAGGTGCCTACATAACGTCCTTGGGTGAGCACCACTAATTATTCTCACTGCTCTCTTTTGTGTAATCAATACTTTATATCTAAGTGGTGAGTTACCCCAGAAAACCATTCCATAAGGCATTACTGAGTGGAAATATGCAAAGTACTTTAGGAGGCTGATCTGTTTATTACCAAGACTACCGATTATACGAAGAGCAAAAGAAGCTGAACTTAGTTGTTTGAGAGCTCACTAATATTCTTCTTCCATTTCAAGTTGTCATCTTTCAAATTCTGAAGGTGGCAGGGGTAAAATACAGGGAGCGAAAGGCTATTTACAATTTGTACAGAAACCAGATGGCAGTCATAAGAGTCGAGGGGCATGAAAGGGAAGCAGTGGGTGGGAAAGGAGTGATACAGGGTTGCAGCCTCTCCCCGATGTTATTCAATCTGTATATTGAGCAAGGAGTAAAGGAAACAAAAGAAAAATTTGGAGTAGGTATTAAAATTCATGGAGGAGAAATAAAAACTTTGAGGTTCACCGATGACATTGTAATTCTGTCAGAGACGGCAAAGGACTTGGAAGAGCAGTTGAACGGAATGGACAGTGTCTTGAAAGGAGGATATAAGATGAACATCAACAAAAGCAAAACGAGGATAATGGAATGTAGTCAAATTAAATCGGGTGATGCTGAGGGAATTAGATTAGGAAATGAGACACTTAAAGTAGTAAAGGAGTTTTGCTATTTAGGAAGTAAAATAACTGATGGTGGTCGAAGTAGAGAGGATATAAAATGTAGACTGGCAATGGCAAGGAAAGCGTTTCTCAAGAAGAGAAATTTGTTAACATGGAATATAGATTTATGTATCAGGAAGTCGTTTATGAAAGTATTTGTTTGGAGTGTAGCCATGTATGGAAGTGAAACATGGACGATAACTAGTTTGGACAAGAAGAGAATAGAAGCTTTCGAAATGTGGTGCTACAGAAGAATGCTGAAGATTAGATGGGTAGATCACGTAACTAATGAGGAGGTATTGAATAGGATTGGGGAGAAGAGAAGTTTGTGGCACAACTTGACTAGAAGAAGGGATCGGTTAGTAGGACATGTTTTGAGGCATCAAGGGATCACAAATTTAGCATTGGAGTGCAGCGTGGAGGGTAAAAATCGTAGAGGGAGACCAAGAGATGAATACAGTAAGCAGATTCAGAAGGATGTAGGTTGCAGTAGGTACTGGGAGATGAAGCAGATTGCACAGGATAGAGTAGCATGGAGAGCTGCATCAAACCAGTCTCAGGACTGAAGACAACAACAACAACATCAGTGTGAACACCCAAAACCTGAGCCCTGTTCATATGCTACATCAATTGTCGGTATGACTCTATTCGGTGTACAGAACTGGATATAGTGAGTTTTTTTCAAAATTAAGGAAGAGTCAATCTTCTGAGAATCATTTAATAATTCTTTGAAAGACACCCTTCAGCTGCTTTTTCTGGAATGGGATTTATTATGACACTCGTGTCATCTGCAAAAAGTACTAGTTCAGCTTGCTGAACTTTAAGTGGAAGGTCATTCACATGAATAACGAACAGCAGAGGACCTAAAATTAAACCCTGTGGCACTCCCTTTGTGATAACTTCCGATTCAATAGAATTTACCACCCTCCCAACGTTATTTGTGCTATTCAACACAACCTTTTGCTTTCTGTTCGTTAAGTATGATTCAAACCAGCTGTGTCTATAGCCTTCAATTCCATAAAAACTGAGTTTTCCTAAGAATGTGACATGATCCACAAAGTCGCATTTTCGCGTATTGCTTTGGAGAGATTACAAAAAATACCAACTGGTAATAGTTTGTTATTTAGGGCTTGCGCTATTCGATTGGTAAATGTGTAGATAGAATTCTCAGTCGAGTAACCTTTCCGGAAACCTAACTGTGACACGCTAAGTGACTTATATAATTACATGACGTGTGCTCCATTTTTGGTTCTACGAGCGAATTTTCCTTAGGGGGAGGACTGGCGTGGAGTGGACTCGGCCTCGTGAGACCATTTGAGTCGCTACTCGACTGAGTAGAAGCGGGTCCAGGTCACGAAAATTGACAACGGCCGGGAGTGCGGTGTGTTGACGCCACTACCCTTCATACTACATCCAGTGGCGCCACTGGTGGAGAATGACACGGCGGTCGGTCGGTACCGATAGGCCCGCCACGACCAGTGGGCGGAGATTACGAAAGGTGAACGTGTAGAGAAAGAATAACACCATTTCAAAGTCTCCCGATCGCAGCTTGATTTTTTTCGTTGTGATAATATCTTATGTCCACCCAGCGTTAAGTATCAGCACTGTATCGTAATTTATTGCAGTCATAAATGTGTCGATACACAAAGAAGTGCAAAGCACAATTCGAGGAGCGGTGGATAGGTTACCACCCGCGTTTCTCGCCGAAAGCAGTCCGCAGCGACATGTAGTCAGTAGCACAGTCACGACGTATTCGATAAGAATCCAGGAGCGACGTCAAGAGAGCGTAGTGGTCGTTATGAGGAGATCGACCCTGCCAACATGGGGCGAACAGCTTGGCAAAGTTGCCGGCAAAGGTGAGCCGGCCGGAGTGGCCGAGCGGTTCTAGGCGCTTCATTCTGGAACCGCGCACCCGCTACTGTCGCAGGTTCGGATCCTGCCTCGGGTATGGATGTGTGTGATGTCCTTAGGTTAGTTAGCTTTAAGTAGTTCTAAGTTCTAGGGGACTAACGACCTCAGATGTTAAGTCCCATAGTGCTCAGAGCCATTTGAATCATTTGAACCGGCAAAGGTGAGTGCAGCGGCGGCGGTCTTTATTTGCCATTCGTCGCAACTCGCAGCTGGTCACGCCCACCTCATGACATGTGAACTGCGGTATGATCACATGCCTACGAAGCGGCGCTCTGCTAATGGTACTGTAATTCCGCACCTCAATCGCAAAAAAGGAACGCTC
This sequence comes from Schistocerca gregaria, assembly GCF_023897955.1. NCBI lineage: Eukaryota > Metazoa > Arthropoda > Insecta > Orthoptera > Acrididae > Schistocerca > Schistocerca gregaria. Next base: position 201,585,493 of record NC_064926.1, read on the forward strand.
ATAGGATTAGTTTGTCATCCGTCTGTCTCTCCGACTTTCCCAAATCCTTTTTCTCAGGAACGAGAAGACGTATCAAGTTGAAATTTGTGTCTCATGTTAAGATTCCTTGATAATATATAACAGTGAAGCTTCTAAGTATATGCAATCAAAAGATACGGCCATTTATGTCACATTTTGATGCTCGCGAACTCACTCATGAAAACCTACAGAGTACGTTCCGTTGACCTAGGATCATGAAAATTGCCGATAAGCATACAAACAACGGAAGAAACGTAAAACTGTTAATTTGTAACTATATCACACGAAAAAAATTGTTATTTGTTATTAGACTGTACGGCCTTTCATCTGTTCAGATGGTTCAGAATGGTTCAAGTGGCTTTGAGCACCGTGGGACTTAACATCTGAGGTCATCAGTCCCCTAGAACCTAGAACTACTTAAACCTAGCTAACCTAAGGACATCACACACATCCATGTCCGAGGCAGGATTCGAACCTGCGACCGTCGCGGTCGCGCGGTTCCATACTGTAGCGCCTAGAACCGCTCGGCCACTCTGGCCGGCCATCTGTTAAGTCCCCTTTATCTCAGGAATAGGTACAAATAACAAGATGAAATTTATTTCACGTACGAAGGTCTGGAGTCCTTTGGTCATCTAAAAACATCAATCTTCTAAGTCAATGTAGTCGAAAAATACGGCCATTTATGTCACATGTTTTGACACTCGCTAACACTCGTTAAAACCTACAGGTTGTTCCCCTTGACAGAACGTCATGAAATTTGGCAAGAAGTAATGTCGCTCTGAGCACTATGGGACTTAAAATCTGTGGTCATCAGTCCCCTAGAACTTAAAACTACTTTTTTTTTGTAATCTCATTTTGTTTGTTATTGTTCGTTTCAATTGTTCGTGGCGGACGTCACCTGACGCCCATTGAAGTTCGTTATTGATCCATTCACTCAGTTTTTTTTTTATTACAGAGGGCAGCTAACCCTCTGACCGAACACGCTGAGCTACCGTGCCGGCTATACTTAAACGTAACTAACCTAAGGACAACACCCAGTCATCACGAGGCAGAGAAAATCCCTGACCCCGCCGAGAATCGAACCCGTGAACCCGGACGCGTGAAGCAAGAACGCTACCGCAAGACCACAAGCTGCGGACAGAAGTAAGGTTTCACAGTATAAGTAAAGAGGAAAAAATTAAAGAATCGTTAATCTGTAATCATATCACACGAAAAAGTGTATATTTTGTCGTTTATTATCCGACTTCAAACTGTAAATTAATTTTTTTTCCGAAAGGTTTGGTATCCCTGGGATCGATAACAGGCATCGTCCAGATTCTCGAGTCCCAGAATGCATGAACTACATACACTCATGCTTATAAATAAAGGATAACGCTGATACATGGTGAAACATCGCTGTGCTGGGCGGTTTGCGTGTTTAAATCACCTCGGGCTATGACGGTGAGGTGCATTTGACCTGCGGTCGTCTCACGGTGGCGCTCGCAGCAGTCCAAATGCGCGGAGGTGTGTTGGTGCATGTTAGACTACGGTGCAGCGAGCAAGTGTGCAGACGTTTTCAGACGTGCTAATGGTGTTCACCAATGTTCAAATGTGTGTGAAATCTTATGGGACTTAACTGCTAAGGTCATCAGTCCCTAAAGTTACACACTGCTTAACCTAAATTATCCTAAGTACAAACACACGCACCCATGCCCGAGGGAGGACTCGAACCTCCGCCTGGACCAGCCGCACAGTCCATGACTGCAACGCCGGAGACCGCTCGGCTAATCCCGCGCGGCTGCTAATGGTGACTGCCGTTTAAGATGTCTGCACCTCGTGCTAGCTTTACTTGCGACTTAAAATGCTAACATCAGGCCTTCGATTTTTCTTATATTCTTTGATCAGACTTATTGAGAATTCCAATAATTCGAGAACCAATCGTCAGTAGGTTACACAAAAGCCTTGAACATGTTCTCTTTGCAACTCCACTATGCTTTTCCAAAATTTTACGTTTCCTTATTGTGACTACAGAATCTATTCAATTCATGGATCACTTTTTCTTCGGTTTGATTATCACTTTAAATGGCTAACACAGCTAAATATAGTATATAAGGTAATTATTAAGCCAGAAATTACAAACGGATTAAGCTTACATGTTGTCAGTACAAGCTCAGGGAGCAGAAGAGTAAAGAGGCAGGAGGAAGACAAGTAAAATCACTTTTATCTTTTGTTTTCAAAGACATGAACTCCAGTTTTATACAGTTCTAGAAATCTCGTTAAATATATTCATCACGATCGTAAAAGTGTTCGCTGGTTTCCAGAGAAGTTATTCTCCAACAAAGTATTTCATCAAACACATTCAAGAACAAGCGTGTTTTTTTCCTTTATACACAATCGTTGTGAACATAAGTTAAACAAAGAATGAAAGGTAACGCTTTATATATGAACGCTTTATGCGGCAACCAATCTTCCAGTACCTTAAAAAAAAAGTGTTGATGCCATTCAGATTATCTTGGACTTCAAGTGTCGTTTCTTCCGCATGCAGCTGTTTCTTATATCTTCACTTTGTCTGTCATATTCATATTCATTCATGTATTCATGTACATAGAGACAACGTAAAAATTTCACCTTTGAGACATTGGTTCTTGCTTTATCATTCACATGAATAATTTAACGTTCGTTTACTCGTACAGTAACAGCCTTTCCAACGAAATTTTGAAATCTAATTCGCATTTCCTTTCTCATTTGTTCAGTGATGTTTTTCTCTAACATTCTATATAATTCATTAGATTTTGTTAAATTCGACTCGACACTTGTTTGATTTGAAAATGCAGAATACAGTGACTCAGATACAACAAATAGCAGAAAAGCAATAGCAAAATGAAAGAAAAAAAATTGAAAGTTATGTCGATACTTTCTTACTATGCTACAGCACTTAGTCTGTTAAAAAGTCTTAGGGACGGTAGAACTGTTTGGTTACATACGTAATCCAGAACCTAAATGCAACCTTTGTTATTTCCTTTCTTCCAAATAGTTCTCTCTGTACTAACGTAAGAGGAATTAAGTGGAGACTGACGGTGAACGTAGTGTAACAGGTTATTTCAAATGCCACAACACGGCCTTTGAAAGATAGTGTTTAGAAATCGGATACGCGCAGTGCACACCGCCAGGAAGTTTCGAATAACAACATAGTCTCATTCCGTTACGTCAGTATATACGGATTTTCCTCTACAGGACACCCACCCGTCTGTGGTGAAATCTGAGAGGAAATAAACATGCAAAGGCGACGTTGTAGAGCTCTTTTTATTACAATGTTAAGACAAGCGTTCGTTAGCGAGCAAGTGAAGCAGTTAATTTCCATAGCATAGCAGAGAGCAGGAGGCGTGGGGCGGTGTATTTCGCCGGTGTCAGAGTGTTCGTGTTGGAACTGCCGCCATCGACCGGCTAACGACTTCCATGGACGGATTAATTTTGTATGCAACGTCGGCTCCTCGCTCACGCGCCGATACTGCAAGTTGTCCGTACTTATAAAGCTGTCGTGCTGCAAAAGAGCTTCCAGTCCAGAAATTATTAAAGCTCCACAGAACACGCGGCAACAGCGCTTAGAGGGCTCGGGGGTATTCACCGCGAGTGAAGTGGTGCAGCCATGCAGAGTGAGACTCCCCAGAACAAGCATCCGGTGATCTGTTAGCATTTACATTCCACACTTCGTTTCCGCCAGAATGTGCTTCAAGTATAATTATCATTTTCCCTTTCCCTGTTCCATTAGCGAATGGCCTGTGGGAAGAATAAATTTCGGTGAACCTGCATTAGCTCTAATTTCTCTGATTTTCTCGCTAGGGGCTTTCGCGAGACGAATATATTGCCTGATTACTCCCGGAACGTGTGTTGTCGGAATTTCAATAGCAAACCTCTCTGTTACGCGCAGTTCCTCTCTTATAGCGTATGCTTCTGCAGTTTGTTGACCACCTCCCTTATGTTTCTGCACCGACAAAACGATCCCGTGCCAAAGTGCCCTGCTATTCTTCCCAGACTGATGAGTAGTATTCAAGAATCAGTTGGACAACTGTTTCGTAAGCCATTTATTTCTTATTTTCTCAACATTCTTTCAGTGTATCTTGGTCTATAAACTACATCTCCTTCAAATTCTTTTGTCCTTCCATATTAGGCTGCATCGGACAGTTACCCTTATGCAGTTTACGGCAGTTACTGCTACCAGTGGTTTCTCGCCAACAGGATAATCGAACAATAGTGTATCTCTACTGCTGAACTGTCGTGGAACTGTACATTGTACCAATAGAAAAGTGTTTAAAAGCTTAAATTATATTGGGGTCCCAATCTGGGAAAGTTTTATCGCACGAAGTGAGTTTTTGAAAAAAAAATTTGCAACAACAAGGAAAAAAATAATGCAGAGTAATGAAATTTCGGAATGCAAGAGTCTAGGTAATATATATATATATATATATATATATATATATATATATATATATATATATATATATATATATATAAATAAGTTTGTTTACAAATAACTTATCTGCTACCAGTCACGATTTTCTGTATATTATTTTTCGCACGAAGCGTTTCGGGAAATGATTTCAATTTTCAAGTGCGTTTTTTGTGTTTTTTATGCCATTTCTATGTGATGTTGTCGGTGTGTGAGAGTCTGCTTCATTTCATTGACTTTAAGTTTCCTTATGGTTCATTTGTGCAGAGACACACAAACACTAAACATCACACACAACTTGTTGTACACTTTTAAACATCGAAAACATTTTACGTAAGCAAAGCAATTGCACAGATGTTCCTATAAGTAGTCAACAGAGATGACATTATAGGTCTTCCACAGAGTATGATATGCTTTTGTACAGAGGTTATTTACCTTAACAGTTTGGATCGTAATTTCCTTATATCTATTTTACAATTGTTCTTATTTCTTTGTGTTACTATTTTTATTTAAGTATACTATCGAAACATTTGAAACTTTCAGGTTTTTCGTTTAATATTTTATCTTAATATTTTCTGTAATATGAATATATCTCCAGTTCTTCTAGCAAATCCATTTTCTGTCCTTTATTTAGTCGGTGGAGTACTTTGACATTTTACTCTATTTTTCAAATGGGTGTCCTGTATTATGTATATGTGTTGCTATGGCTGATGTAGTGCGTCTGTTGTGTGTGTAAGCTTTCATATGTTCGGTGTACCTGGTGTTGAAATTTCGGCCTGATTGTTCCAGGCAGAACATGGAGCATTCTGGGCATGTTACCGTGTATATTCCAGAGTCTGAGTATGGATCATGCTTACAGTTTGTATTATGTATTAGCTTTTGTTGTAGTTTATTAGATGTAGAGAAACCCCATTTTTACTTTGTGATTTTTGAAAATATTTGCAACCTTCTGTGATACATTGCCGATGTATGGGATACTAGATATACATTTGTTTTTCTCTTTTTCTTCAGTAGTACAGTTTCTTCACTTTGTCTAGGATTGTGTCGACCGTGGAAGCATTGTAACCAATGACAACTCCAATCTTTTTCACTGTGTTTATTTCTTGTTGCATGTTTTCTTGGTTGAAAGGTATTTTAGTTGTCCTATGTAGCATTGACCTGTATGGTGCCTGTTTATAGATTTTTGGGTGAAATGAGGTTGCAGGGATTGTGGTGTCAGTCATTGTGTTTTTCCTACGAATTTATAATGTGCATGTGTTGTTTTGTCTTGTAATATTTAGGTCCAAAAAGTTTATACTTGTATTTTGCTCATGTTCAACTGTAAATTTAATTTTCTCATGGAGATTATTGAAGTAATTTAGAATGTTTGTGATCTCTTTAGTGTCCCCTTCCATTAACAGTAGTGTGTCATCTAGATATCTCCTATAAAACTCAATTTTCTTTAGGCAAGGATCTTGGCTGTTAATTAATCTTGTTCTAAGTGATTTATGTACATGTCAGCTATGGTACCAGATATGCATGATCCCACTGCAAGGCAATCTGGTTGTCTATAAATGTTGCCATTAAAAGTGAAGTAGTTGTAACTTAGGGTTAGCTGAAGGATGTCCATAAATTCAACAATTTCTGTGAATGAAAGTTTCTTGTTTTTCATAAGGTTCTTCTGTATTACTGTTACAGCTTCTTCTATGAGTACATTTGAGTTAAAGTTGGTGATGTCAAGTGATATAAACTGAACATCTTGGGGGAGCTTTCTGGTTTTTAGTTCTTTAGCTACTATCATCCTGTTTTTTATGGAATATGTTGCTTCATATGTATAATTTTTCATGAGTATGTTACTCAGTTTTTGTGATAGTTTGTATGCTGGGCTATTTATAGAGTTGACCACAGGATGTATTGGATTTCCATCCTTGTGTATTTTTGGATGTGCTCTTAGGCGTGGTGCTTTTGGATTCATGCATGTAAGGTATTTCTTTTCAGTTTCTGTCAGTAGGAAATGGAAAGAAATACACCAAAATTTACAGAATTTACAACTTGAGTTAATGCAAGCAGTTGACAGTCAATAGCCCGCCTGTGTCACAAAGACTCGAATCATACTCCATCTGCCAAAATTAGAGAACATTATGCATTAAAGTGGCTGTACATGGTACCTACAACATTTTAAAAAACTGCCATAAAACTTGCAGTGGTGATATACAAACAATAATGACAGGAAAAGAGATAACTTCAAATTAGACATGGAGTATGTAAAACAGTGGTGGTGGTGTAATTTCCTATGGGACCAAACTGCTGAGGTTAGAGGTTCCTAGGCTTACACACTACTTAATCTAAGTTAAACTAGCTTACGCTAAAGACAACACACACACCCATGCCCGAGGGAGGACTCGAACCTCCGACGGGGGGAGCCGCACGAACCTTAGCAAAACGCCCTAGACCACGGCCATTGGACTCACGTGGCGACCTCACATGCACCGACGCTCCGGGCGGACAAGTCATCTTGTGTCCAAGTGCGCGACCGACCAACCAATCGATCCAATCGCCAATGCCCATTGCCTGAGCAAACTCGAGCAGACTGGCGGCCTAACACATACTAGCACTCCGGACGACAGACAGACACTGACTGCCTCACACTGACCCGGCTGAACAACTGACCAGACTCGCTGAGACTTACAGACTGCCTCCTTGATTCCAATTGACTACTTGGCGAGCTTACAGCGGCCCTTAAATACACGTCAACAGGCAAGCTTTTCCACTTTTCCACCAGAGGGAGACACCAAAGCTGCGATAGCCAACAGGGTCGCCACCGCCAGAAACGGAGAGCCACTGCTTTACACAACGCGCTGCGGCGCGCTCTTCAAAACAGCAAATTCTACTACGGCTCAATTACTTTCAACCAAACGTTTATCCTGGATCTTGTCAACCCCACTTACAGGTTTCTAGCCGATCGTGCATTTGTTCATGGCAAAACCCAAAATCCAAACGTGTCTCTAAATTCACTCATATAGAAACCATGCCCTAAAAACACATTTGCATCGGCTACAGTTGTCAGAATTGCAACTTATGATGCAGTTATTGTATTTAATGATGGGAACGTCGGGAAGATGAAAGCATTAGAAAGAATGGGCTTCAAGATAGGAAATTTTACTCAAAACATCCTGAGAAAAATAGATTTACAGCGCGTCTCTGCAGCTGAAAAGTCAGTTGAAGACCTGGTAAGGGAAAGAAGACAGACAACAAAAAACCAGAAGAGAAGCCTTGAAGGGAAAAACGATCCAGAGTACAAATTTGGTGCCTTCTGAAGAAGTGACATAAGGAAAAAAGTTAGGTTGAACTTTAAACTGCGTTTCGTGAAAAATTTGTTTTTCCATAGATTCTATAGCATTATGAAATTTTGTGCACATATTTCTGTAAACATAATAAACGTTGTCTCAGGAGAAAATTTTGAAATTCTGATTGCAAGCTGAGATATGGAGCAAAGTGCTTGGAATTTTGCATTAATTTAAAATTGTACTTGTGGAATTATAATTAAGAAATTATGAAATATCTCCTATTTGACCTATTCCAAAAACCACTTGAGAGAAGAGAGATGAAAGAGGTGAAACAGAGAAATTTTTGTAGAAATCTCTTGAATAATTTCTGAGAAAAAGGAACATACATTATTTTTTGAAAATAAAACTTCAAATTTCATTCAAAAAAAGTTGAACATATATAATCAAAAGATTTTATATGTAAATTTATTACTTTCATGTAAAGCGTGGTATAAAATTTCATTGCCATATCTCCAAAACTGTGGATTTGGTGCATTTTTGAAATAGTGTGTTTTTCATCAACGTCCCTCCTTAATTCCTTCTTTTGACGCCTCTGTGATGGAGCTCAGATCCGCGACGCCCAGTCTCGAAATCACTCGTTTATTATGAGTGATAAAGGAAAATATTTCAGACACATCGTCGCCCAGTATCGAAATGAAAAGACTTTAGTGAGTGTAATGATTGGCCTCAATGAAACCGTCCCCTTCCTTGGACGTTGATACAAAAGCATTTCACAGTTGAAAATGACAGTTTGGAGTGCGACGAGCAACAGAAGGACGTTATTAACAATGTTTGTCACTGAAGACGGCGTCGCTTGTTTCAGTCTTTCTGTATGGACATAATGGGGCTCCTTTGAATGTGATCGCACCCTTTTGGTGAGCAGCACAACTACAATTTTTGATCTCTCGTACAAGGTGGAATCACTTGGGACTATACAACGAAATTTGAGAGTGATCCGAAGCAGTAAAGGTAGCAAAGGGTCCTTATACTGTTTCAGTGCTCCTGTTTCACACTCACCTATTGAGTAATCATGGAGGGGTGAGACATTCACACATGTGCAAATAATATGGCAAATGGTTCCTCTAAGACCTCCCAGTCGGCAAAACCCTAGGTGACAATTGACACCAGTTATTGGGAATTTTGAAAATATAGGCGGCCACTGGTGGCCGAGCGGTTGTAGGCATTTCAGTCTGGAACCGTGCAATCGCTACCGTCGCAGGTTCGAATCCTGCCTCGGGGATGGATGTGTGTGATGTCCTTAGGTTAGATAGGTTTAAGTAGTTCTACGTTCTAGGGGACTGATGACCTCAGATGTTAAGTCCCATAGTGGTCGGAGCCATTTGAACCATTTTTTTTTAATATACCTTCACATACAAAACTTGCAAGTAACCCAAGGCGCCAGCAGGTCGACAACCCCTTGCCAAACATCCGAGCCTAGTTGTCTGCCTAGAAGTGGTTATGAGTATTTCACAGGATTTCTCTGTAAAGCGACATTTCTAAAATAATAAATGTGGGCAGGTGCCCCCGAGGCTTTTGGTGAACTGGGAGGTCTTAGAGAGATCGTTCGCCATTTTATTCATGCATATATCAATGTCGGACCCATCTGTGACAACGCCACAGGAGGGCGTCAAATAAACACACTAAAAAGAGAAAGATTCATTTCTTGCACCCAGAACACCTTCAAATTTCTTCAAATGGTTTTGAACGGCCTCTAGCGGTTCCAAACTACACGAGCGCAAAATTTGCGGTCTTGCTGCAGTCCAAACAGGTGTGATCACGTGTGGATGGAGCCACACTATGTACATAGAGAAAAGTCGAAAAGTCCAAGGCTGTCAGCAGTGTCAAAGGTTGTTAAGAACGTCTTCCTGTTGCCCATCGCACTGGGAACTGTTGTTTTTGGGCGCTAAATGTGTGGGAAACAATGCCCCATGAAAGGAGTGGTTTCATTGACGTCCTTTAAGCCATTCCCTGAGGCCTTTTCTTTTCGATTCTGAGCGACGGTGTGTCTGAAATGTTTTCCTCGTTCAACCACAAGAAACCCGCGTGATTTCAAGGCTGGGCGTCGCGGTTTTGACCTCCATCGCAGAGGCGTCATAAGAAGGGGTAAAATGCCAGCCGCGCGGGATTAGCCGAGCGGTCTAGGCGCTGCAGTCATAGGCTGTGCGGCTGGTCCCGGCGGAGGTTCGATTCTTCTTCCCTCGGGCATGGATGTGCGTGTTTGTCCTTAGGATAATTTAGATTAAGTAGTGTGTAACGTTAGGGACTGACGACCTCAGCAGTTAACTCCCATAAGATTTCACACACATTTGAACATTTTTGAAAGACTTGCACCAGCCCACGGAAACACACGAATTTATTATATGTGATTACATGCTCGACCTATTGTAAGTTCAGTATTTCATTTCATTATCAATCGACAGTCAAGAAAAAGAAGGGAAGTAACAGAAGTACGATCAGAACTGATCATTTTAAGGTTTTATACACTGATCTTTTAATTCTGTTGAGCAATAAACTTGATATTGACGAGTGGCTGCTACGGAGGGCACGATCGTCGTCTACTTTGACCTGGTCATCGTAGGGTTGCGTCCAGGCCTCTGGTCACCACAATAAAACCCAGTGGTAATGATCTGTAACTGTACACATTGTAGTGGAACGCAAATAGAACCAGAATGCACTGCCGCGGCACTTGAAAAACCATCGAAGCTTGCTGTTGTTGTTGTTGTCTTCAGTCCTGAGACTGGTTTGATGCAGCTCTCCATGCTACCCTATCCTGTGCAAGCTTCTTCATCTCCCAGTACCTACTGCAACCTACATTCTTCTGAGTCTACTTGGTGTATTCATCTCTCGGTCTCCCTCTACTATTTTTACCCTCCACGCTGCCCTCCAATGCTAAGTTTGTGATCCCTTGATGCCTCAGAACATGTCATATTAACCGGTCCCTTCTTTTTGTCAGATTGTGCCACAAAGTTCTCTTCTCACCAATTCTATTCAATACTTCATCATTAGTTATGTGATCTACCCATCTAATCTTCAACATTCTTCTGTAGCACCACATTTCGAAAGCTTCTATTCTCTTCTTGTCCAAACTATTTATCGTTCACGTTTCACTTCCATACATGGCTACACTCCATACAAATACCTTCAGAAACGACTTCCTGACACCTGAATCTATACCCGATGTTTACAAATTTCTCTTCTTCTGAAACGCTTTGCTTGCCATTGCCAGTCTACATTTTATATCTCCTCTAGTTCGACCGTCATCAGTTATTTTGCTCCCCAGACAGCAAAACTCCTTTACTACTTTAAGTGTCTCATTTCCTAATCTAATACCCTCAGCATCTTCCGCCTTAATTTGACTACATTCCATTATCCTCGTTTTGCTTTTGTTGATGTTCATCTTATATCCTCCTTTCAAGACACTATCCATTCCGTTCAACTGCTCTTCCAAGTCCTTTGCTGTCTCTGATAGAATTACAATGTCATCGGCGAACCTCAAAGTTTTTATTTATTCTCCATGAATTTTAATACCTACTCCAAATTTTTCTTTTGTTTCCTTTACTGCTTACTCAATATACAGATTGAATAAAATCGGGGATAGGCTACAACCCTGTCTCACTCGCTTCCCAACCACTTCTTCCTTTTCATGGCCCTCGACTCTTATAACTGCCATCTGCTCTCTGTACAAATTGTAGATGGCCTTTCGCTCCCTGTGTTTCACCCCTGCCACCTTTAGAACAGAGTATTCCAGTCAACATTGTCAAAAGCTTTCTCTAAGTCTACAAATGCTAGAAACGTAGTTTTGCCTTATCTTAATCTTTCTTCTAAGATAAGTCCTAGAGTCACTATTGCCTCACGAGTTCCAGTATTTCTACGGAATCCAAACTGATCTTCTACACTTTTTCCATTCGTCTGTAAAGAATTCGCGTTAGTATTTTGGAGCTGTGACTTATTAAACTGATAGTTCGGTAATTTTCACATCTGTCAACATCTGCTTTCTTTGGGATTGAAATTATTATATTCTTCTTGAAGTCTGAGGGTATTTCGCCTGTCTCATACATCTTGCTCACCAGATGGTAGAGTTTTGCCAGGACTTGCTCTCCCAAGGCGGTCAGTAGTTCTAATGGAATGTTATCTACTCCCGGGGCATTGTTTCGACTCAGGTCTTTCAGTGCTCTGTCAGACTCTTCACGCGGTATCGCATCTCCCATTTCATCTTCATCTACATCCTCTTCCATTTCCATAATATTGTCCTCAAGTACATCGCCCTTTTATAGACCCTCTTTATACTCTTTCCACCTTTCTGCTTTCCCATCTTTGCTTAGAACTGGGTTTCCATCTGAGCTCTTGATATTCATACTAGTGGTTCTCTTTTCTCCAAAGGTCTCTTTAATTTTCCTGTAGGCAGTATCTGTCTTACCCCTAGTGAGATAAGCATCTACATCCTTACATTTGTCCTCTAGCCATCCCTGCTTAGCCATTTTGCACTTCCTGTCGATCTGATTTTTGAGAAGTATGCATTCCTTTTTGTCTGCTTCATTTACTGCATTTTTATATTCTCTCCTTTCATCAATTAAATTCAATATTTCTTCTGTTACTCAAGGATTTCTATTAGCCCTCGTCTTTTTACCTACTTGTCGAAGCTTAGCACTTTGAATAAATACTCCTAAGATTCCGCTTATGCAGCCACACAAGTCACTTTCTGTGCAATGCAGATCTGCTGAAAGCTTGTGTCTTAGGAGGTTTCTCACCAAACTGATAGGTTTCGGTACCCGCTGGTCGTTCTTTAGGCTCAGCTGGCCTCTGCCAGTAGCAAGTCTCCTCAAAATACAGTGTATCTAGTGCGTCTCCGCCAACGTGCTAGTGCGAACAGCTTGGCGCGCTGCAGCACTCGGCTTAAGGCCATATACTGTGGTCAGCCGCAGCACGCAGCCGCCAAAGCACTCAACGAGGAACTCACACTCAGGGCCAGACCGACGCACAGCACTCCTAAATCGGGCAGGCGGTGCCTGGCGAGCCAGATAGCACGACGCTATAATACTCGTTGCTAAGTAACAGCGTCAAAGGCATCACAGTGAAAAGACCTCTATCCATACGAGCCAATGCACGGCTCATATTGCTACACCTCTCGACGTAGGAAACGGAGTTTGCACTGAGGTGACAGTAGTTATGATATGGTTAAATGTAGATGATCGTAGGAAATGGAAAACTGTAAACACAAAAGAAGGGAAGCACAACTGCAGGAGGTTAAATAATGAATTAAGAAGGGAGACAGAAAAAGCAAAGGAGAAATGGCTGATAGAAAAGTATGACAAGATAGAGAAATCAGAGAAAGAAGGAAAATATTATTTCATTTACAAAGAAGCAATGGATTTGACATTCTGAGAAAAGAGAAAGAACAATGGACTAAAGGAAGTAGAGGCAGCTGACGGTACAGTGGTGAGTGAACACCAAGAAATAATGAGAAGATGGGAAGAATATGTAGAATGGCTATACGCTGCAGACAGCCGACCAAGTGAAGAAGACCTTAGGACAGAAGAAGAAGATAAAGTTGCTGATGATGACAAAGGAAATGCAATACTAAGTAGTGAGACTGAAGAATCTATGAAGGAGATGAAATAGGGAAAGACAATGGGAATTGATGATATTCCTGCAGATCTGTAAAGTCATTGGAGAGAGAAGGGAAAAGGGAGTTGACTGAATTGTGTAATCAAATATACATGACAGGAAAATGGCCAAAGTTCTTTACAGAAAGTATCTTAATACCTATAGAAAAGAAAAAGAACAGCAAAAAGTGTGAGAAACATAGAACAGTGAGCCTGATATCGCCTGCTGCCAAAGTCTTGCTGAGGACACTCAACAGAAGGCTATTTGGAAAGCTGAATTGCGTAATAGGAGATGAACAATTTGGTTTCAGGCGAGGAGTGGAAACTAGAGATGCCGTTGGGCTACTGAGAGTGGTAGGGGAGAGGTACATGGAGAAGAAAAGGAAGGTGTATGTTGTGTTCATTGATCTAGAAAAGGCTTCTGACTGTGTCAGATGCGACAAACTGATGGAGTTCACTGGAGCGACAGATGGCTAAGTAGAAATTTATATTTGAACCAGAGAACAAGAGTAAGTATAGGAGGTGTGATGAGTGAAGAAACAGAGCAGGGAAGAGGTGCAAGACAAGGTTGTTGTTTATCACCAACACTGTTCAATATATATCCGTGAGGAAATTATTAGTGAAAGTTTTGATGGAAATAGAGGAGTTTGTATAGGGGGTTGGAGAGTGGAGTGTATAAGATTTGCACACGACATGGTGCAGAGAGTGCAAGATAGATGGAACAGATGTTAGATGATTAAACACAAAATTAGAAGAATATGGAATGAAGATTAACAAGAGAAAACGAAAAGCATGGTAACTGGAGGAAAGGGGAGAAAATGTCGTATGAAAATAGGGGAGAAGAAATAGACCAAGTGAATAACTTCAATTACTTGGGAAGTGTAATAATGAATGATATGTATTGCTCAACAGAAATTAGGAAAAGAATTGCAATGGCAAAAGAAGGATTCAGAATGAAACAGAAATTACTTTGTGGACCACTAAACAAAGATTTGAGGAAGAGACTTGCCAAATGTTACATCTAGAGCGATGCACTATATGGTGCAGAGACCTGGACATTGAGGAAGGAAGATGAAAGAAGATTGGAGGCACTAGAGATGTGAATATGGAGAAGAATGGAAAAAGTGAAACGGGAAGACCGAGTAAGGAATCAAGAAGTATTAAGAAAACTTGGAGAAGAAAGAAAGTTGTCAGAAAGAGAAAATGGAAGTGGATTGGTCGTTGTTTGAGGAAGGACTGTTTATTGAAGAAAGGAATAGTTGGAATGGTGAAGGTAAAAAGGGGAAGAGGAAAAAGAAGATATAAAATACTGGACAACATGAAAGGCGACAAATATTAAGAAATGAAAAGATTGACTATGGACAGACAAAAGTGGAAGAGGCTTAACCCATGACAAGACCTGTCGTAAGGCAGAATAACATACTGCCACTACTATATGCACATGAGCAGATAGCGGCAGTATCGTGTACACAAGACATAAAAGGTCAGAGCACTGGTTGAGCTGTCATTTGTGCTCAGGTGATTTACACTACTGGCAATTAAAATTGCTACACCAAGAAGAAATGCAGATGATAAAAGGGTATTCATTGGATAAATATATTATACTAGAACTGACATGTGACTACATTTTCACCCAATTTGGGTGCATAGATCCTGAGAAATCAGTACCCAGAACAACCATCTCTGCCCGTAATAACGGCCTTTATACGCCTGGGCATTGAGTCACAAATAGCTTGGATGGCGTGTACAGGTACAGCTGCCCATGAAGCTTCAACACGATACCACAGTTCATTAAGAGTAGTGACTGGCTTATTGTGACGAGCCAGTTGTTCGGCCACCATTGACCAGACGTATTCAGTTACTGAGAGATCTGGAGAACGTGCAGGCCAGGGCAGCAGTCGAACATTTAAATGTATGGTTTCGAAGGGATCGAATGAAGGGTAGAGCCACGGGTCCTAACACATCTGAAATGTAACGTCCGCTGTTCAAAGTGCCTTCAGTGCGAACAAGAGGTGATCGAGACGTGTAACCAATGGCACCCCATATCACCACGTCGGGTGGTACGCCAGTATGTCGATGACGAATACACGCATCTAATGTGCGTTCACCGCGATGTCGCCAAACACGGATGCAACCGTCATGATGCTGTAAACAGAACCTGGATTCATCCGAAAAAATGACGCTCTGTCATTCGTGCACCCAGGTTCGTCGTTGAGTACACCATTGCAGGCGATCCTGTCTGTGATGCAGCGTCAAGGGTAACCGCAGCCATGGTCTCCGAGCTGATAGTCCCTGCTGCTGCAAACGTCGTCGAACTGTAGGTGCAGATGGTTGTCGTCTTGCAAACGTCCCCATCAGTTGACACAGAGATCGAGACGTGGCTGCACGATCCGTTACAGCCATGCTGCTAGTGATACGACCAACGCGAGCATCAATGTCGAGATACGATAAACCGCAATCGCTATAGGCTACAATCCGACCTTTATCAAAGTCCGAAACGTAATGGTACGCATTTCTCCTCCTTACACGAGGCATCACAACAATGTTTCACCAGGCAACGCTGGTCAACTGCTGTTTTTGTATGAGAAATCGGTATGAAACGTTCCTCATGCCAGCAAGGTGTAGGTGTCGCCACCGGCGTCAACCTTGCGTGAATGCTCGGAAAAGCTAATCACTTGCATATCACAGCATCTTCCTCCTATCGATTAAATTTCGCGTTTGTAGCACGTCACCTTCGGGGTGTAGCAAGTTCAACGGCCAGTAATGTATGTGAAAAGATTTCCAACGTGAAATTCCCGTCGTGGCCGCACGACGGGAATTAACATAGTTGAACTAGACGCATGAGACATTCAATTTCAGAAATCTGTAGGGATTTTGATATTCCGAGATCCACAGTGTCACAACTGTGCTGAGAATACCAAATTTCAGGCATTACCTCTCACCACAGACAACGTGGTGGTCGATAGCCTTCACTCAACGGCAGAGAGTGGCGGCCTTTGCTTAGAGTTGTCAGTGCTAACAGACACGTAGCACTGTGCGAAATTACCCCAAAAATCAATGTGGGGCGTATAACGATCGTATACGTTAGGAGAGTGCGGTAGTTTTGCGAAGCTTGGAGCCAGTTCCTGACTGCCATCATCTGCGCTCATAAACGATGTGCAAAAGGCTACGCTGTCGGTTTCTACAGGCTGCTAATGATGGGGGGGGGGGGGGGGGGGGGGGTAGGGACACAGTTTCTCCGACTCAGAGCTTGACGTTCCTATCGTCAAGAGAGCAGTAAAGTACAGAAACTACAGAAGCACGATTCTGCCATCTAGCGACAATGTTAGAATACATTCAGAGCTCAAACTTCCTGTGGTCCAGTAGTGCAATCTTTCTGCAAGTTAATGATAATGCATTTGGAAACGCAAAGTAATGCCCAATTAAATCGGATGCATAAATGTTGTTGTTGAGGTCTTCAGTTCTGAGACTGGTTTGATGCAACCCTCCAAGCTACTCTATCCTGTGCAAGGTTCTTCATCTCCCAGTACCTACTGCAACCTATGTCCTTCTGCATCTGCTTAGTGTATTCATCTCTTGGTCTCCCTCTACGATTTTTAACCTCCACGCTTCCCTCCAGTACTAAATTGATGATTCCTTGATGCCTCAGAACATGTTATATTAACCGGTCCCTTCTTTTTTTCAGATTGTGCCACAAACTCCTCTTCTCCCCAATTCTATTCAATACTTTATCATTAGTTATGTGATCTACCCATCTAATCTTCAACATTCTTCTGTAGCACCACATTTCGAAAGCTTCTATTCTCTTCTTGTCCAAACTATTTATCGTCCACGTTTCACTTCCATACATGGCTACACTCCATACAAATACCTTCAGAAACGATTTCCTGTTAACAAATTTGTCTTCTTCAGAAACGCTTTCCTTGCCATTGCCAGTCTACATTTTATATCCTCTCTACTTCGACCATCATCAGTTATTTTGCTCTCCAAATAGCAAAACTCCCTTAATACTTTAAGTGTCTCATTTCCTTATCTGATACCCTCAGCGTCACCCGACTTAATTTGACTACAATCCATTATCCTCGTTTTGCTTTTGTTTATATTCATCTTATATCCTCCTTTCAAGACACTATCCATTCCGTTCAACTGCTCTTCCAAGTCTTTAGCTGCCTCTGACAGAATTACAATGTCATCGGCAAACTTAAAGGTTTTTATATCTTCCCCATGGATTTTAATACCTACTCTGAATTTTTATTTTGTTCCCTTTACTGCTTGCTCAATACACAGATTAAATAATATCGGGGAGATGCTACAACCCTGTCTCAATCCCTTCCAACCCACTGCTTCTCTTTCATGTCCTTCGACTCTTATAACTGCCATCTGGTTTCTGTACAAATTGTAAATAGCCTACGCTCCCTGTATTTTACCCTTGCCACCTTCAGAATTTGAAAGAGAGTTTTCCAGTCAACATTGCCATTGTCTCTAAGTCTACAAATGCTAGAAATGTAGGTTTGCTTTCCTTAATCTATCATCTAAGATAACTTGTAGGGTCAGTATTGCCTCATGTGTTCCTGTATTTCTGCGGAATCCGAACTGATCTTCCCCGAGGTCGGCTTCTACCAGTTTTTCCATTCATCTGTAAGGAATTCGTGTTAGTTTTTTGCAGCTGTGACTAATTAAAATGATAGTTCGGTAATTTTCACATATGTCAACACCTGTGAGGACTGGCTCTCCCAAGGCTGTCAGCAGCCCTAATGGAATGTTGTCTACTCCCAGGGCCTTATTTCGACTCATGTCTTTCAATGCTCTGTCAAACTCTTCACGCAGTATCATATCTCCCATTTCATCTTCATCTACATCCTCTTCCATTTCCATAATTTTGTCCTCAATTACATCGACATTGTATAGACGCTGTATATACTCCCACCTTTCTGCTTTACCTTCTATGCTTGGAACTGGGTTTCCATCTGAGCTCTTGATATTCATACAAGTGGCTCTCTTTTCTCCAAACGCCTCTTCCTGTAGGCAGTATCTGTCTTAGCCCAAGTGAGATAAGCCTCAACATCCTTACATTTGTCATCTAGCCAAACCCTGGTTACCCATTTTGCACTTTCTGTCGATCTCATTTTTGAGACGTCTGTATTCCTTTTTGCTGAATTCATTTACTGCATTTTTTTGTATTTTCTGCTTTCCTCAATTAAATTCAATATTTATTCTGTTACCCAAGGATTTCTACTAGCCCTTGGCTTTTTACCTGCATGATCCTCTGCTGCCTTCATTACTTCATCCCTCCAAGGTATCCATTCTTCTTCTACTGTAGTTCATTCCCCCATCTCTGTCAATTGTTCCCTTATGCTCTCCCTGAAACTCTGTACAACCTCTGGTAAAGTCAATTTATCCAGTTCCCATTTCCTTAAATTACACCTTTTTGCAGTTTCTTCAGTTTTAATCTACAGTATATAACCAATAGATTGTGGTCAGAGTGCACATATGCCCCTGGAAATGTCTTACAATTTAAAACCTGACTCCTAAATCGCTGTATTACCAGTATATAATCTATCAGCTATCTTCTAGTATCTCCAGCCTTCTTCCATGTATACAGCCTTCTTTCATGATTAGCTATGATTAAGTTGTGCTCTGTGCAAAATTGTACCAGGCGGCTTCCTCTTTCATATCTTACCGCCAATCCATAGTCAGCTACTATGTTTCCTTCTCTCTCTTTTCCTACTATCGAATTCTAGTGACCCATGACTATTAAATTTTCGTCTCCCTTCACTATCTGAATAATTTCTTTTATCTCATCATATATTTCATCAATTTCTTCTTCATCAGCAGAGCTAGTTGGCACATAAACTTGTACTACTGTAGTAGGCGTGGACTTCGTGTCTATCTTGGACACAATAATGGGTTCACTATGCTGTTTGTAGTAGCTTACCCGCACTCCTATTTTTTTATTCATTATTAAACCTACTTCTGCATTACCCCTATTTGAATTCGTATTTATAATCCTGTATTCACCTGACCAAAAGTCTTGTTCCTCCTGCCACCGAACTTGACTAATTACCACTATATCTAACATTAACCCATCCATTTCCCTTTTTAAATTTTGTAACCTACCTGCCCCATTAAGGGATCTGACATTCCATGCTCCGATCCGCAGAACGCCAGTTTCCTTTCTCCTGATAACAACGTCCTCTTGAATAGTCCCCGCCCCGAGATTCGAATGGGAGACTATTTTACCTCCGGAATATTTTACCCAAGATGACACGATCATCATTTAACCACACATTAAAGCTGCATGCCATTGGGAAAAATTACAGCTGTAGTTTCCCCTTGCTTTCAGCTGTTTGCAGTACCAGCACAGCAAGGCCGTTTAGGTTTGTGTTACAAGGCCAGATCAGTCAATCATCCAGACTGTTGCCCCTGCAACTACTGAAAATGCTGCTGCCCTTCTTCAGGAACCATGCTTTTGACTGGCCTCTCAACAGATACCCCTCCGTTGTGGTTGCACCTACGGTACGGCCATCTGTATCGCTGAGGCACGGAAGCCTCCCCACCAACGGCAAGGTCCATGGTTCATAGGGTGGGATGCATAAATAATACGTTTAAGTATTAGTATAAATGACTATATAATTTGAATATAATTATACCGCTAGATTTTGAAAGTAAGAGACATAACATCAATATTTGCATGTTTCACAACAGCAGGACTTTGTGTACGTATTCACCACGAGTTGAGCACCTGTTATCAAAACTACAATGCAGTGTTTCCTTTTATGTTCACCATTTTCTTGTGAGATAGTTCTGTCAAAAACACATTATAGTTCATTGTGAGGTCAGGTAATTAAAATAGTATAGCTCTGTGAAAAGTGCTTTCTTCAAGTGAAAACCTCAGTAGACTGGGAATGTTACAAACATGAACGAATTAAGAGAATTAGTAAAAACCCCATTTAGCGAGTGGACTGTCAGTGAAAAAATGCATATAAAAGCACTAGGTAGGCCACTCCAGAATCTGAATCTGCAGCAACAAAGCAGAGATCGATGCTGTAAGATCAGTACAGCAATTTACCAAAAGAATAAATGGATTTGTGGCTGTGAAGAAAGCAGTTTTTTTTTGTTTGTTTCCCTTGTGTTATTTGGGGGAGATGATAATTGGTATAAGACAGGAATAACTGATGTTGGGCATATATGGTCTAAAATGAAAGTCTATGAAATGTCAAAGCGACACATGAATAATGTTCTGAGTCTATCATTTCTAAGTAAAAGGAACATTCAGGATAAAGTAGATGAGCACTATAGACAAACATATGATAGCCACAACTGGCAAGCAGAAAAGAACGTATATTTACTGAATTTAATTGTAAACTGTATTGGGTTCTGTGGCGCTTTGTAACCGGCTCTAAAGCTGAATCTGATACATCTCAAAATAAAGAGAGTTTTCGTGAGTTAGGTCAGTTTATTGCGGAACTGGATAAATTCTTAAGTTCATCTTAGTCAATCATCAGCATTCAGAGTCTGTTCAGAATGAACTACCTCAATGCAAGTTGGAAGTGTACTAAGAGGAACTACGTAAAAAAATAAAACGTACCGCTGTGTTGCCATTATCGCGGATAAACCTACAGATGTGACTTGCGAATTCCAATTGGTTATTGTTTTGTGATATATTGTTCACAGAAAACCCTTTTCGGGAACTTCGTTAATCCAGAACGCTCACACTATATCAGAAAATATTCTGAAAGAAATTGAAACCTTAATTTTCGATTAACGATCAAAACTAATAGCTCAGAGTTAGGACGGTGTTAATATTATGAGCGGCAAGTCAAATGGAGTACGGAAATTATATGAAACGTCCTCTTAGAAAAATTTTACAAGACTGTACTTAAATTGACACACAGTATTTTTTTAGCGCAACGCAATCTGACATTTAAAAATCCCTACAAAAGAATGGCCCTGACTAGCATTAACCTATACGTGTCACATATCACTTACGTCACAAAAATCTTGGTTGCTCGAACTACTGCAATACAGCTAGCACCACTACTGCCAGCTAAATAAAAGATTCAAACTACGGAAGGCACTAACTACTGATAGGTATAGTTAGCAAATGAAAGATTTTAATAGAGAACAAACAATGTATTTACGTTAATAGTCATAATATATACACTCCTGGAAATTGAAATAAGAACACCGTGAATACATTGTCCCAGGAAGGGGAAACTTTATTGACACATTCCTGGGGTCAGATACATCACATGATCACACTGACAGAACCACAGGCACATAGACACAGGCAACAGAGCATGCACAATGTCGGCACTAGTACAGTGTATATCCACCTTTCGCAGCAATGCAGGCTGCTATTCTCCCATGGAGACGATCGTAGAGATGCTGGATGTAGTCCTGTGGAACGGCTTGCCATGCCATTTCCACCTGGCGCCTCAGTTGGACCAGCGTTCGTGCTGGACGTGCAGACCGCGTGAGACGACGCTTCATCCAGTCCCAAACATGCTCAAT
Source organism: Schistocerca gregaria (assembly GCF_023897955.1). Lineage (NCBI taxonomy): Eukaryota > Metazoa > Arthropoda > Insecta > Orthoptera > Acrididae > Schistocerca > Schistocerca gregaria. The sequence continues at coordinate 201,607,359 of NC_064926.1, forward strand.
GGGGGACACATCCGGAGATCTTGCTGGCCAGGGTAGTTGACTTACACCTTCTAGAGCACGTTGGGTGGCACGGGATACATGCGGACGTGCATTGTCCTGTTGGAACAGCAAGTGCCCTTGCCGGTCTAGGAATGGTAGAACGATGGGTTCGATGACGATTTGGATGTACCGTGCACTATTCAGTGTCCCCTCGACGATCACCAGAGGTGTACGGCCAGTGTAGGAGATCGCTCCCCACACCATGATGCCGGGTGTTGGCCCTGTGTGCCTCAGTTGTATGCAGTCCTGATTGTGGCGCTCACCTGCACGGCGCCAAACACGCATACGACCATCATTGGCACCAAGGCAGAAGCGACTCTCATCGCTGAAGACGACACGTCTCCATTCGTCCCTCCATTCACGCCTGTCGCGACACCACTGGAGGCGGGCTGCACGATGTTGGGGCGTGAGCGTAAAACGGCCTAACGGTGTGCGGGACCGTAGCCCAGCTTCATGGAGACGGTTGCGAATGGTCCTCGCCGATACCCCAGGAGCAACAGTGACCCTAATTTGCTGGGAAGTTGCGGTGCGGTCCCCTACGGCACTGCGTAGGATCCTACGGTCTTGGCGTGCATCCGTGCGTCGCTGTGGTCCGGTCCCAGGTCGACGGGCACGTGCACCTTCCGCCGACCACTGGCGACAACATCGATGTACTGTGGAGACCTCACGCCCCACGTGTTGAGCAATTCGGCGGTACGTCCACCCGGCCTCCCGCGTGCCCACTATACGCCCTCGCTCAAAGTCCGTCAACTGCACATACGGTTCACGTCCACGCTGTCGCGGCATGCTACCAGTGTTAAAGACTGCGATGGAGGTCCATATGCCACGGCAAACTGGCTGACACTGACGGCGGCGGTGCACAAATGTTGCGCAGCTAGCGCCATTCGACGGCCAACACCGCGGTTCCTGGTGTGTCCGCTGTGCCGTGCGTGTGATCATTGCTTGTACAGCCCTCTCGCAGTGTCCGGAGCAAGTATGGTGGGTCTGACACACCGGTGTCAATGTGTTCTTTTTTCCATTTCCAGGAGTGTATATCAGTTCATGACATCCACTCTTACAAATTTCAAAACTCCGCCATCTCTCTCCCCACGTCCACCACTGCTGGCGGCTCACCTCCAACTGCGCAACGCTACGCGCTGTTAGCATCCAGCTGCCGCTGCCCAACACTACAATGGCAGACAACAATGCAAACCAGCCACAGACTGCACATGGAACAGCCAGTGATTTTCATACAGAGCGCTACGTGGCGGTGGCGTTACCAATAAAAAAACCTAAACAGCCTACTTACAATTAATTAAGGATGAATATCGAAATGCAAATTACATCCTTTGTTACGCGTCAGTTCAACCTTATCGTGTCGACGGCAGCTTACGTTAACTGCAAATCTCGCATCTTCTTTGCACATCTTTGAAGTATTTCTTCCTTCATTTCAAATTCTTCACAGAGATCGAAAGTGTTGCATAGCATTATTCAGAAGAGCTTGCCCTCGTGTCTCACACGACATAGAATTGCCATTCGTGAATAGTAAAGGATGTTTATGAATACTGGGAAGATCTTACTACCGTCATGGAAGCCACTGAGACAAGACAGAGCATAAAACAATACTATATTCTTGAGGAAGCTAGTTCATAGAAACAATTCATTTTCTGGCTATTATTTTTCTATAAGGTAATGCTCATGCAGGATACTTTTTGATCAGTTTCGAAAGATTGTAACTGAACTGATAACCAAAATTTTGAAGCAGTGATGCAAAACGTCGAGGATAATATTGACTCCATCATCAACGGAAAAACTCCTGCCAAGAAAGAAAGGCACTTTATTAAAAAAAGAGGCACTTTGGAAGTGGCCGATACCATCCCGTTTTTTTAATAAAACTACACTTTCAGTTCACTGAACACCTCGTTGCAGCCAGCTTTTTAAATGTAAATCTGTTTGACAAATATCTCAGACATTTGACGGACAAATACCTTGAAATTAGGGACACATATTCATTTCTGGAAAAAAGAAAGTGGAATTCTGCTATGCTGGGCCTCTGTTGCGGACAATTTCCGGCGCAGTTCCATTTCTTTCGCTGATTCTAGAGGGTGAGTTTTGTGATACTTTCGAAGAGACTGTTAAATTTTTTAAACTGCTAATCACGATGCCTATTTCGACATCAGAAGCTGAGCGGTGTTTTTCAATGCTCTATGAAAGAAGAACGACTGAGCGCCTGAGGGATGCTGTAGGCCTACTTTCAAATGTTATTCATGTGTGATGATGATGATAAGATCCCGTACTCGGAGGAGGGTAGGGGACGATGTGGGAGACCCGCACCGCTGTACTAGGCAAGGTCCTAGTGGATAAATGATGATGATGACAACGACACAACAACACACAGTCATCTCGAGGCAGGAAAAATCCCTGACCCCGCCGGGAATCGAACCCGGGACCCCATGCGCTGGAAGCGAGAACGCTACCGCAAGACCACAAGCTGCGGACCATTCACGTGTAAAACTGAAAATTCCAATTTAAGAGTGACAGATTTGTTTATAACAAGAAGTCCGCCCGCGGTAACTGAGTGGTCAGCGCGACAGAATGTCAATCCTAAGGGCCCGGTTTCGGTTCCCAGCTGTGTCGGAGATTTTCTCCGCTCAGGGACTGGGTGTTGTGTTGTAATCATCATCTCATCCCAATCGACGAACAAGTCGCCAAAGTGGCGTCAAATCGAGAGTCTTGCACCTGGCGAACACTGTTCCCACTAACTGTTTTAAAGCTGTCTTCTCAATGTCATGGAGTTGCTGCTTTTGAATGGTCCACTTTTAGTTTTAAATATTGGTAATTTGATTAAATATGTTTCCTAAAATCTAGATTACAAATTTAAATTATTTACGCACGCTCTATTATTTATTGCACTAATGGCATTCATGTTGTTCTGACACTGTTCTGGCAGTTGGCTGGGGCCCTACACAAACGCCGGCTTCGGCCAGTAGAGGGGGAAGAGTGGTGTGGTGGGACAAGCCACGCCTTGCTCTCACAGGGCTGGCAGCCTACGTCCCTGTTCTATCGCCTTGCTGAGGCAGAAATGACGTAATGGTCATATGGATCGCTGATCCTGGTGTTTTGAGAGTTGTATTCAGACCCCGTGACAGAGAAAGATTGGTCTCTGCACTCATTTCAAAATAAGAAAACGGAACAACGGGCAAGGACAACAGAAAGTAAAGCGGAGTATACATAGCGTTCGGTAGCGGCTACTGCGCAACTGCTTGTTGGCAGTGTCATAAACGTGGTAGCTCAGACCCGACCTCTACCGGTTTCTTGCGCAGCCATACATCAAAACACTTACTACTTTGTCATAAAAGTGTCCGCACGCACCTTATAAACAGTGAGGTAAAACGACATATCTCTCTCTGTCTCTTCCTCTTTCTCTCTCTCTCTCTCTCTCTCTCTCTCTCTTTCTCTCTTGCCGGCCGGGGTGGCCGAGCAGTTCTAGGCGCTACAGTTTGGAACCGCGCGACCGCTACGACCGCAGGTTCAAATCCTGCCTCGGGCATGGATGTGTGTAATGTCCTTAGGTTAGTTAGGTTTAAGTAGTTCTAAGTTCTAGGGGACTTATGACCTCAGAAGTTGACTCCCATAGTGCTCAGAGCCATTTGAACCATTTTTTTTCTCTTTCTCTCTTCTTTCCCGAAATCGTATACAAACGCTTCCCATCATGTTGACCAGGAATATAACTATCTCTGTGTATAGGAACGGAGTCTTTGTAATAAGCGTTTACTTCTGTTTCCCTACGCACTTCGTTTGATACACTATATTATGAAATATATGAATTATTGAAAATTTTCCTAATACGTTCAACGCTATGAGACGAAATTTTTTTTTCAGCCAATGGAATGTCGTTGCAGCCACCAAGCTGCACAAATATTATCAATATCTTTATATAGTTTTCATAAATAATTCAAACAATGATATGGAACTAACATTGTCAGACTTGACATAAACATAATGTTTATTATGAATGTTGCGTATTTTTGATAAATAAGACATACATTTTGGACGTGGGAATTCTATAAATTAGACCAATATTTTGAATATCTTTACATATTTTTGATGATACTGACAGTTTAGAAGTCGAAATGACATTCTGGACACTTGACATAAACAATGTGTGTGTTTTTCTGGCGATGCATATATATATATTTTTTAATACAGTCATCTTAGACATGAAAGCGAATTTGTGACAGCTGACATAAATACTGTGTGTGTGTGTGTGTGTGTGTGTGTGTGTATGTGTGTGTATTTTTAATACAGTCATCTTAGACATGGAAGCGAATTTGTGACAGATGACATAAATACTGTGTGTGTGTGTGTGTGTGTGTGAGTGTGAGTGAGAGAGAGTGTGTTGTTGGAAAAGTTTACATATTCTTGAGAAGTAATACGAGTGTGTGTGTGTATGTGTGCGCGCATACTTGTTAGTGTGCTTGTATGAGAGAGAGGGGCACAGAGGAAATTCATTGACGAGGTGGAATTTTTGCATGCTTTCTGATGACAAAGCATCATGCCTGTCTCTCTTTCTCTTTCTTCTGCATGTAGGCAAACTGCATATGGGACATAATGGATTCTGTACTAGGTACGATATGGAACGTATATAAGCACCGAGAAGTGTGCAGGGCTCACCATAGTTATACTATGAACTGCTGCACTTCTGTTACGTGTTAGTTATTTCACGGACTGGGCAAGGACCAGAGCAGTTTGTTTTATATTGTTGTGAGTATGAGTGCTTACGGTAGGTACGACAAAAATATTCGGACACACGCGGGTAGATCCTTTAGAAGTTGTCAGAATGCAGAAGGGTTACGAGGTACGGCGTCGTCGTCACATTTCACAAGCACGGCTACGACGTATCTACAGCAGTACCTCGACGGGAATGAAGGGAGCGGTGAAGCTTCACAGGCAACGTGATTCTGAAGAAAGCACACGAGCTATGTTGCCAGTATACGCACGATGTCAACTGGTTCCCTGTACCCTTTAATTTTGGGGTCCAGAAGTCGTTCTTAGCAGTTCAAATGGTTCAAATGGCTCTAAGCACTATGGGACTCAACTTCTGAGGTCATTAGTCCCCTAGAACTTAGAACTAGTTAAACCTAACCAACCTAAGGACATCACACACACCCATGCCCGAGGCAGGATTCCAACCTGCGACCGTGGCGGTCTCGCGGTTCCAGACTGCAGCGCCTAGAACCGCACGGCCACTTCGGCCGGCTTTCTTAGCAGTATTGACGTCACAAAATTTACATGTGAAGTGACAGTGAGTAGAATTATTAGAAAGAATAAAAATCAGATAACTTTTTTTATTTCTTTCAGATGAAGTGCATAGTTGTTAAGGATATCAGCTTGTCATGAAAAATAAATAAATAAAATGAATTAAAAATGAAACATAAACAAAACCACGTGGATACAGTGCTGTACAATAATTGTAATATATGTTTATGTTCCAGCATATTTCATTTGCTTACTAGTAGTTTGTCAACATATGCCATTTACTTAATTTGTTTTGGATTTTTTTGAACTTATGTAGGAGTCATGTGGTTGCATTAAGAGCAAGTGTAGTGAGAAGCAGAGACGTTTCTTACTTATTCATGATAAAGACTGAACGCAAATAAATTAAATTTTATTTCATTTGAATGACAGCTTCAAATTGGCGGCAGTTTTTTAAAGATACATTGTATGTTCTTGAACACTGAAAGAGTATGAAATTTGTAACGAGTGAAAAAATGTTTTGTTAATGTGGATACAGTATCGAGTACAATGAATAAATACAGGTCCTGTATGCTCTCTGAGAATAATGTAAATGTACTTTTGCATTTTTTTTTGGATATCTGCATAAAATGAAAGTAACATATTTCATTTAAATCTATGGTGGCTGTGTATAAATAGGAGAATAATAAATATTCGAATATTTGAGTGCATTTGTATATCTAAAAGAAATAAAGGTAGCATTGACACAACAAAGCTTGAGATAGTGTATTGTATACATTTTTGACTATTCCAGAAATGTGGATTATAATGGATGAAATGCATGTGGAGAAAGTAATTCGTAATATCTGCAATTATATACAGTAGATATTAAGGTTTTTGTGGGATGTATTTATATACTCTTTTTAGTATGATTGGTAATCTGTGCTATAATTTTGGGAACAGATTAATAATATTCATAAATATTTACAAATTATGTAAGTAGGTACTCTACAGTTTTAGTAGTATTTTTAAATTCATTCTACCAAAACAACGAATTCAAAATATTAAATGTATTGCTGTGGAGAAGTGTAAGAAATGTAGCTCAGTAATCTCAATCGTAATAGAAAAAAGAAAATTCTATTGTATCAACATTAAGGAATTAACTGCTGTTGGATAGACAGTGGAGGAATATACAGGGGGAAATTACTAGCACTGCACACCAGCACCACTTATATTCGGGTTCTCTTGTGTAAAGTTTCTCTGACTGTTGTCGTGGTCTGACACACTCTTGTTTAGATGTTAGAGCAGTCTTCTACAGTATGCTGGTTGTAAATGTTCGTGGAAAAGCTGATTTGCTGTAAATCAATTGTTTACTTGCGCGTGATATGGAAATGTTTAACGAAAAAGTATTAACAAAAATAACAAATCAGGTTGTGCCACAGTGCTTCTACTATTAATCAAGCTTCGAGTCCTCAAAAGTCGACTGTTATGTAGTACAAATAACCTTGCTGTGGCACTCTCTGAACATTTGCCAGAATCCTTGCCAAGAGTCACCATTTACGTAAGAAGCCAGTTTTTAAGAATTTAGAGTTGTCCTGACAAACAGGACTGGTAAGCTAAATTCTTAGCAATTCAGTTAATTAATCATTATCAGTAAAGTACAGTAGGTATTGGTTGGTCTGCTATGGAATAATGAGATGTTATGACATTTATTGCACGGATGACTTGTTTCATACTTCGAACTTGTGATACAGTATATTAGGAGCAGAATTTTAATGGCATGATATTCATTAATCGAAAAAAACATGCTGTTAGCAATAAATCTGTGGTGAAAAGCACATCATACTACTCACAATAACAGAATACATATTTGAGATGTGGATTGGAGATGTATTAGCCAACTCCACTTGTTAATCAGGTGGCATAGCTTTAAGTAATGAAGTTACCAAATAATAGAGAAACATGTGAAACAAAATATATGGCACCCATGTGTTACGAAAACTGTACTCGTAACCTGATATAGCCCAGACTAAACTACGGCTCACGGCTGAACGCACAAAGAAAGTGGCATGAGCCAAGGTGTGCCATACAGGCACACAGGAGAGAGGCGACCATGGTGAATAATTTGCGTAGTCAGCAAATTGCTGAACTGGTCGCGAATGAGGGTTTTGTACTGCAGACAAAACTAGAAAGGGGCATTCCTTCATTTATTAATCCATTCTTACGGTTTTTGACGTTAGTCATCATCGGAACATGTACATAAAAAATTTATGCATATGTAATACAAATATGTGGAGGCACTTAGGTGTAGCATATGGCAAGTAGAAGGTACGTCAAATAATTACAGACGAGTCACATGTAGGAAAATGGGACGACACTATACATGAAGACTAGAAACATCCGTATTTTACAAAAGAATACCTCCTGGTTCCGATAAAAGCTGCAGGATTACGTAGTTACGTTGTTGTCTTGCATCGAACATGAGTAGGCTGACAGAATTCAGACTATGAGTACAGACAGGTGCAACGCACGGTCACTAAGTGGGGCGACAGAACATTCCTGCTGACAACCAGAGCCACCAAAGAAGAACAGGGCAACATAATTAACTATTTATAACTATAAAGTAAGTCATCAATGACATCGGATAATCTGTAGCCATAAAATGAAACTGGTGCAATGGCCAAGAGGTTAAATTATTTTAATGAATGGTACGTAGTTGGCAAACTCAGTCGCAATTTATATGAAATCTGTATCTAAACACTCCTGCGATGTTTTAAAATATGAGTGTGAGCAATATAGATACTTCCACTGGTAGTTCAACGTGAAGTGTTTGACTTGCGACCGGTTCAGTGCACAAAGGAAGTGGCGTCAGTTCACTTAAGTTATTCCGTATTTATATGAAATTAATAACCAAAACACTGCTGCTATATTTTAAAAATTTTAAAAAAGGAAAAAAAAAACGGGCGGAGAGGTCCATGTGCTGACTGAAGGCTGTGACAAGTTTCAGATGTAAACGAACTGGTCAGTACTCGAGAGACTGCACGAAGTCCGCCTGCCATGCACAGAGAAATAGAAAACTGCAAGGAAACTAAGCGCATAAGAAAGCAGTCACCTTACGCCTTCTCGGAAAAGTATTGACAGTCGACTGCGAAAACTGAAATGAATTTGTAGCGCTGGAGAACCAGGAAGAGGCAAAGAACTGCACGAGAATCTTGTGGACAAGTGAGTGCGAAGAAGTCCAGTGTGAAGAAGCAGCTTGAATGATGGCGGGAGGGGTAATTCGCCTGAAAATCTTAGGATTCAGGGACCTGCTAATGTGCTTGTGAAGACAGAGGAAATTGTAAACTTTGAATTACGAACGAGAAGCGTAATTAAAGTGACTCATTTTTTCCACGTAGTCGGGGAAGACGCGAATCTTTCGTTTGATGGAGTGGTGGGCAGAGATTTAGTCAAGGACAATGGAGACGTAAGTAATTACACACCAAAAGTCTATGGATGTGAGGGAACGGATCGAAATAAAGACGGAGCAAGTGTGTAGCCTTCGCACAGTGCAGAAAAAAAAGACGTTAGGAACAGGTTATGGCGCGAAGCAAACCACGCGTAGAAATGCGAACACTCATAGGGACAGAAAGCAAACTGTCGACTTGCAGCACAAGCAGGCAACAGGCATTGCTGGAGAGACATAAAAAAGTGAGAGCGAGAGAGATGAACAAGACTAACAGTATTGCCCGGAGTGGAACGAGTATGCACATTGAGAATGGGAGAGGCTGACATTCATAAACAGGAGATCACGAAGGGCATGTATCTATCTGTGGCGTTGGTAAAAGTGGACTCAGGGACAAGCAAATGAGAGTGTAGTACTGAAGCAGTAATCAATAACAGGGTACCTCGTCAGTAAGGACAAGCCACGTCTGAAAGCCTGAATAAGTATGCTGAAAGAGAATAGCCTTGATAGTTATTTAAACGTGGAGGAGAAAGCATCCATTACCTGGCTGTGTACGACGTACAGAGATATTTTTCATTTGTCTGGATATAAGCTATGCAGACAGCATTAGGGACGCATCATGAGCGCTGGATGCAACAGCTTGTTGTAAGCCACTTCCAGCCACTGTTTCTCTCACTCTGCCCTCATCCTCTTTGTTACCCATTGAAGCATCCCCAACTCTCTCGTGGTTCCCTTTTTAGGTACTCCACGTTGACATCTGCTCGTAGATACGTATCGTCGGTAGGTTTTCCGGCTTTACTTCCCGGCGTGAGAGCTACGACTGTCCGATGAGGTGCGGGCCTTGTGTTTTGCTATTACTGCTAGTCTTGTAAATATCGCTTTTATTTAGCAATTTTCCCGGCTAAAACTCTCCCCTTTTAAGATTACGACAGCCTGCGCCACCTTTCGGAGGGAGTGGGGACGTCAAAGAGTCACAAAAGTACGTATTAAGCAGTCCGTAAAACATTTAAACGTCTACTTCAGTTAGCGTGTTAGTTAATGCCTACGCTTTCCGCTAGATGGTGCTGACGTACTGCTGAATACCTTTGGTTCCGTAAAACCTCCACTGATTAGTACTAGATAAATGAAATAAGCACAATACTCTTGTATTTCACTTTCACTCTATATTCAAAGATTAAGATGATGATGGATAATGGTCTATTTAAAAGGTTCCTAGCCTGGAGGAATCTAAATAGTCCGCAAATGCCGATATGCATGCGCTCTACGTCCAGAGTCACAGCTAACGGCACACGACACTTTCAAATGTCCACACGTTAATCTCTGAATACCGGTACCTCTGAATTCACTCGTATCAGCAGACAATTTGAGTTTCTGTCGTCTATATGTCCGTAAAGTTCCAATCTAGCACTAAAGTCCTAAAATCCCCTTAATACTCCGTTGCTACCAACAGAGATCGTACACCACAGCACTATTAATCTCCGTAATATTCTAACAGTTTATCAGCATAAGGGAGCAATTGACAGGAATGGGGGAAAGAAATACAATAGAAGAAGAATGGGTAGCTTTGAGGGATGAAGTAGTGAAGGCAGCAGAGGATAAAGTAGGTAAAAAGACGAGGGCTAGTAGAAATCCTTGGGTAACACAAGAAATAATGAATTTAATTGATGAAAGGAGAAAATATAAAAATGCAGCAAATGAAGCAAGCAAAAAGGAATACAAACGTCTCAAAAATGACATCGACAGGAAGTGCAAAATGGCTAATCAGGGATGGCTAGAGGACAAATCTAAGGATGTTGAGGCTTATCTCAATAGAGGTAAGATAGATACTGCCTACAGGAAAATTAAAGAGACCTTTGGAGAAAAGAGGACCACTTGTATGAATATTAAGAGCTCAGATGGAAACCCAGTTCTAACCAAAGAACGGAAAGCAGAAAGGTGGAAGGAGTATATAGAGGGTCTATACAAGGACGATGTACTTGAGGACAATATTATGGAAATGGAAGAGGATGTAGATGAATATGAAATGGGAGATACGATACTGTGTGAAGAGTTTGACATAGCACTGAAAGACCTGAGTCGAAACAAGGCCCCTGGAGTAGACAACATTCCATTAGAACTACTGACGGCCTCGGGAGAGCCAGTCCTGACAAAACTCTACCATCTGGTGAGCAAGATGTATGAGACAGGCGAAATACCCTCAGACTTCAAGAAGAATATAATAATTCCAATCCCAAAGAAAGCAGGTGTTGACAGATGTGAAAATTTCCGAACTATTAGTTTAATAAGTCTCAGCTGCAAAATACTAACGCGCGTTCTTTACAGACGAATGGAAAAACTAGTAGAAGCCGATCACGGGGAAGATCAGTTTGGATTCCGTAGAAATGTTGGAACACCTGAGGTAATACTGACCCTACGACTTATCTTAGAAGCTAGATTATGGAAGGGCAAACCTACGTTTCTAGCATTTGTAGACTTAGAGAAAGCTTTTGACAATGTTGACTGGAATACTCTCTTTAAAATTATGCAGGTGGCAGGGGTAAAATACAGGGAGTGAAAGGCTACTTACAATTTGTACAGAAACCAGATGGCAGTTATAAGAGTCGAGGGACATGAAAGGGTAGCAGTGGTGGGGAAGGGAGTCAGACAGGGCTGTAGTCTATCCCCGATGTTATTCAATCTGTATATTGAGCAAGCAGTGAAGGAAACAAAAGAAAAATTCGGAGTAGGTATTAAAGTCCATGGAGAAGAAATAAAAACTTTGAGATTCGCCGATGACATTGTAATTCTGTCAGAGACAGCAAAGGACTTGGAAGAGTAGTTGAACGGAATGGATAGTGTCTTGAAAGGAGGATATAAGATGACCATCAACAAAAGCAAAACGAGGATAATGGAATGTAGTCGAATTAAGTCGGGTGATGCTGAGGGAATTAGATTAGGAAGTCAGACACTTAAAGTAGTAAAGGAGTTTTGCTATTTGGGGAGCAAAATAACTGATGATGGTCGAAGTAGAGAGGATATAAAATGTAGACTGGCAATGGCAAGAAAAGCGTTTCTGAAGAAGAGAAGTTTGTTAACATCGAGTATAGATTTAAGTGTCAGGAAGTCATTTCTGAAAGTATTTGTATGGACTGTAGCCATCTATGGAAGTGAATCATGGACGATAAATAGTTTGGACAAGAAGAGAATAGAAGCTTTTGAAATGTGGTACTACAGAAGAATGCTGAAGATTAGATGGGTAGATCACATAACTAATGAGGAAGTATTGAATCCGATTGGGGAGAAGAGAAGTTTGTGGCACAACTTGACCAGAAGAAGGGATCGGTTGGTAGGACATGTTCTGAGGCATCAAGGGATCAACAATTTAGTATTGGAGGGCAGCGTGGAGGGTAAAAATCGTAGAGGGAGACCAAGAGATGACTACACTAAGCAGATTCAGAAGGATGTAGGTTGCAGTAGGTACTGGAAGATGGAGAAGCTTGCACAGGATAGAGTAGCATGGAGAGCTGCATCAAACCAGTTTCAGGACTGAAGACCACAACAACAACAACAACATCAGCATTCTCCGGCAGTAATTCGCTTGAATACCGCCTTTCGATTGTGCTGTTGCGGTAGCAATCGAAGTGATAGGTGTTACAGGTTTCAGCCAGCCAGCCAGCCAGCCAGCCAGCCCGTCCGTCGACGTGCAGCGGTCCCCGCCAGCAGCCAGCAGCCAGCAGCCAGCAGCCAGCAGCCAGCAGCCAACAGCGGTCCCCGCCAGCAGCGGTCCCCGGAAGCAGCGGTCCCTGCCAGCGCCGGTTCCCGCCAGCAGTGGTCTCACCAGCAGCCCGCCAGCCCTGGACGCAGCCAGCGGTGGTCCTAGCTGCCTCCAGCAGCAGCAGCAACGGAGGCGTCACCACCGGCCAGCCAGCCGGGTCGCCCGCACCGCCAGTGACAGCGGAGTTGGGCTTCGGCCCCAGTGTCCTTCGTCCTTTGTCGTTCTCCGTCACCTTCTACTCTGTGTCTCTCGTCGCCGTGCCTGTCTCTCGTTTGTTTCCTTGTCTTGTCCTGTGTTTTTCCTCTCATCATAATGTCAAACCCCACCACCTCTTCTACAGCCACCGCCACTGCCATCGTCTACACTTCCCCCTCAGCTGCTGCCACCACTATCACATGGTGTGCCGCATCACTCCCCCCTCCGTCCATCCCCCCGCTGCTCACTGTCCCATCTCCCTCCGTATTTGTCGCCCCATCCCCGGCTCCTCCCTCCCGTGCCTCCTCTGATCCCTTCCCTCCCCTCCCTCCCCCTTCTCCTTCTGTTTCTGCGGCCCCCACTAAAGTGGTTGCCCGGAGAGCTACAGCTCCCCTTCGCCCTCGACGTCATCATCTTCACCGTCGCCTTCGCCGTCACCCTCACCATCTCCGGCGCCGACTCCAGCACCGGGACCTGTCACTCCCCGCCACATTCCAGTCGTTCCCATCCCCCACACCTCCTACGCCGCCGTCAAGTGCCCCAGGGGCACCTCTGCCTCCTCTACTCCCAAAAAGGCTCTGCCTCGTCCCCCTTCCCCAACTCATGATGCCACAGATGTCTCCCCGCCTGCCCCCCCTCCTCCTCCTCCTCCACCCCCTCCTACCGCTACCTCCTCTCCCGTCCTGATCCCTCCTTTCTTGAAGCCCGGAACCTCACCCTCTTCCTTCACCAGAATTTTCCTGGTGCCCCCATCTTCCTCCTCACTCCTCGCCGTGATTCGGTGTTCATCTCCTCCCCTAGCCCTACCCTCCACATGGACCTCCTTTCCCGCATCCCTGTCACCCGCTTCGGGCCTAATGCCTCCCTCACCCCTGCTCCTTCCCCGTCTCCCTCCCACCAACCCCAAACCCCGCATTGCTCGCCGACCCTCACCGCCGTGATCACTCGGCTTAGTCCGGTGATCACGAAGGAGGAGGTGTTGGCGGAGCTCAAGGCGCATCCCCATCTGGAGGTGCGTGCGGTTCGCCGCATTCATAACTCCGCCGGCCCCACCCACCTTATGCGGGTCTTTTCCGAGCACGCCCCCTCCATCGACCGTCTCCTGAAGGAGGGCGCCCTTCTCTTTCACTGCCGCTACCCAGTTGACCCTTAACATTCCCCTCCTCAATCCCTCCGCTACCCTACGTCTGAGTGCCGTAAGGCCCCCACCTGCCCACACTGTAGGCAAGCCCACTTTCTCAGGCAGTGCCCCAATCTCCAGTCCCCCCCTCCTGTAATACCTGTAACCTCCCTCACCCCACTTACTCCCAGAAATGTAAATCCCGACCCCCTCGTACCACTCCTGAGCTCACCGTTCCTGTCTGCCCTCTGGACACCCCCACCCCTCCCGGCAATTCCCATCTTCCACCCCCTACCGCTGAGGACTTCATCAGATTCCTCACCATCGTCCTTCAGAATGTTCATCCTTTTCAGCGCCCCCACACCCTCCAACAGGTATCCCTCGCCGCCTGTCCCGTTTTCCACCTGAAAATGTACGCCACCTACTCCAACAACCAGGCCCATTTCACCTTCTCCCGCCTTGACACCCTTGGCTAAATCCCTGTCATGGCGCGACAGCACCGTATCTTTTTCAACAACATCCGCTCCCTTTCCGCCAACAAGAACCTCTTCCTGCTCACCCTTGCCACCCACCGCGTGGACGCCTTCCTCCTCAATGAAATCTTCCTCCAACCCCACCACACCGTCTACACTTCGCCATACCTCCTTCACCGTTCTGATAATCCCCTCCCAATTGCGCGTGGCGGAGTTGCCATTGGTCACCACCGCCAGATCCCTGTTCGGCTACAACCTCTCTTTCCCGACCCCACCGAACACCTGATCCTTAGTCTCTTCTTTCCTGGCCTTACCGTTACCTGTGCCACCATCTACTGTATGTCCGCCCTAACGCCCCTATTCCCTTCGACTTCCTCTCCCATATTGACTGTACCTTCTCCTCCTACGTGATCGCCGCCGACCTCAACATCCACAGTCGTTCCGCCGCCTACGGCGGTGGCATCGGTTCCTCTCCTCCCTTCAAGGCGACCTCATTCCCATCCCCCAGCACACCCATCCTGAATCCAACTTCACTCCCGATGTTATCCTTTCCTCCCCTAACCTCCTTGATGGCATAACGGTGGATGTCCTGGAGCCTATTGGTAGCGACCATCTCCCTGTCCTCACTGTTTCAGATGGACGTCGCTCCCACCCCGACCCTCATTATGACCCTCCCCCTGAGAACGTCCATGACTATTCCCGTGCCAACTGGAATGCCTACCGAGATACCCTCTCCACCCAGGTCAATAGCCACCCCTTCACCTACCGTCACCTTGACGATGTAACCAATGCCACCACCTTTCTCCAGCAGACCTTGTCTGAGGCCGTGGAGGCCCATGTCCCTACTGTCACTATCCACCCCCACCGTCCTACCTTACCCCCACAGGCCGTCCTCCTCCTCCGTGAATCCCGCCGTCTCTACCGTGCCTTCCTCCACACGCATGACCCGGACACACTACGACGACAGCGGCAACTCCTACGATACATTCGTAATTTTCTTGCGGCCAAGAAACGCCGGGACGCGTGACAGACATGCACCCGTTTAAATACTACCCTACCTATCAACTCATCGAAGTTCTGGTCCACCTTCCGTCGCCTTACCGGAACTAAACCCTCCCCCTACTATCCTCTTCTCCATGATGATCACCCCTTCCCTGACACCCTTAGTAAGGCCAATCACTTTGCCTCCTACCTGTCTGATGTCTTTTCCATCCCCCATGATCGCCAGTTCGATTACTCCCTCTTCCCGGATGTCCTTGATCGAACTGACACCTCTGTCCCTCCCCTCCTCTCGCACTTGGTTTCCAGTACTTGGACAACATTACACACACGGAACTCAATGCCCCTATCACTACACAGGATATCATTGCTACACTCCGCACAAAACGCAACTTCTCCTGGTCACGATCGTGTCACCTATCGTCACCTTTGTGAAGCTCCTGCCTCTTTCCTCTCTGCCTTGGCAAGGCTCTACAATGTAGTCCTGTCCACCGGTTACTACCCTGACCTGTGGAAAACCTCCCGTATCCTGATGTTCCTTAAACCTGGCATCCCATCCCATCAGCCTTACCTCGGTCTTCAGCAAGGTCCTGGAATCTATCCTTACCCGCCGCATCCACCAGCATCTCCGCCAGCACCGCCTCCTTCCGGTTACCCAATGTGGCTTTCGACCGTCCTTCTCTTCCGACGACCTTCTCCTTCACCTCACTCATCTCCTTTCCGACCAGCTTAATTCCCGTCGCTCTGCTATCTTCCTCTCCCTGTACCTTGAACGAGCTTATGACTGCGTATGGCATTCCGGACTCCTCTTCAAGCTCCAAACCTTCACCCTTCCCATAACTACGTCCGTCTGATCGGCTCCTTTCTCTCCCAACGTCCTTCCTACGGCACCATCCATAACACGGATTCCTACACCTTTTTTCCCTCCGCCGGTGTGCCCCAAGGCTTCGTCCTCTCCCCCCTTCTGTACCTTTTGTATATGGCGGACATGCCGCCGCCGTCACCCCCCGTCCACCTTCTCCAGTTTGGTGATGACACCGCCTTCCTTGCCCTTGCCTCCACCCTGCAGCGCTCCCAACACCTTCTCCAATCCCATCTTGACCGGTTCACCGCTTGGTGCAACCTGTGGTTGCTCAAGGTCAATCCCTCCAAAACCCAGGCGATCATTGTAGGCAAAACCACCCCTTCTTTCCGCCTCCTTGATTTCTATCTCACCATCTATGGCCGTCCTATAGCCCTCACTCCCACCATCAAGTACCTTGGCTTCATCCTCGACTGTCGCCTCTCCTGGACCCCCCATCTCCGGACAATCCAAGCCAAGGCACACTCCCGACTCCGTCTCCTCAAGCTCCTTTCGGGCCGTACGTGGGGTCTGGACCCCTCCACCGTCCTCCACACCTATAAATCCCTCATCCACCCTATCCTCTGCTACGCCCCTCTCGCCCCCCTACCTTTTATAAATCCCTTCAAATCCTTGAACGCCTTGCTCTCCGCCTCGCCTATTGCATCTGTCTCCCATCCCCCACGACCAAGCGAGGTGACGCAGTGGTTAGACACAGGACTCGCGTTTGGGAGGACGACGGTTCAATCCCGCATCCGGCCATCCTGATTTAGGTTTCCCGTGATTTCCCTAAATCTCTCCATGCAAATGCCAGGGTGGTTCCCATGAAAGGGCACGGCCAACTTCCTTCCCCATCCTTCCCTAATCCGATGAGACCGATCACCACGCTGTCTGGTCTCCTTCCCCAAACCAACCAACCAACCCCTCCCCCAGGCGGATCCTGTACGATCTCATTCCTTTCCCCCACCTCCTCCTTTTCCTTGAAAGGATACGGATCCTGTACACCTCCTGCAAACTCGACCCTCCTCACCTGCTTGTCTCGCCCATCCTCTCCCACCCCCACCCACTGCCGCGCCTAAATTCCCACGTCCCACCCGGTCTCCATCTCTCCACCCTCCTTACCCTCTCCCAAGGTGGCTTCCGCCAGCTCCCCCTCCCTGATGATGGCCTCCTGCCCTCCATCTACCCCTCCTATCAACTCTGATCCTCCCCGCCCCCACTTCCTGTGTCCTCTCCTCTTGGCACCCTCCCTCCCTTCTCTTTCCTTTTCCCCCATCCCCTTCCTCCACCCCTCTTCCCCCGGGCTTCCCTCCCCCCTTCTCCCCTATCTCCCCTGCCCATGGCGTCGTTTCTCCCCTCTCCTTCTCCCTCTTCCTCTCCCACCTCTCCCCCCTCCTCCTCTCTTGGCAGGTCGCTGGACTCGTACACGGCTAGTGAACATTCGCGCGTTGGAGATCAACGCCTCGTGTTTCTGTGTGTGCCGTTGTTTGTTCTTAAGTGGTTCAGTGTTATTCGTTTTGTGCACCTACGTTCATGTGTGACAATTTTCGTCTATGTATGTGTCCAAGTGCCTGAACAACTTTTATCTTGGACTCTACAACCGTGAACAGCTCCATGTATTTTTAAAAAGTTTATCTGTCCACCGTATTTTTGTCTCACATTGTCTTCATTTGTATCTTGTGTGTTCCTCTGAGGCCAAAGAGCGGCGTAGTATGCTGCTGCAGGCCTGCCTGTAAACAGCTTTGAAAATAACAATAAAGAAAAAAAACTAACAGTTTATCGTGAATCTTAACACGATAAAGTCGAATCTAATTATTGTCCCGCTTACTGACACGGGTTCCCCGCCCTTTAACGATACAATCAAGGAAAAAAGGCCGCAATAATGACGATCTGGCCTTTAATAGGTTTTTCATCACAAGAGTTTAACGTCACTGCCTTCTCCATGATGGAGCTGTCGTGGCTTTGCTGTACTTAGACGTTAAACTACTTGCTGATACACTATAATTTTGATCTGCAATTACCGAACTCTGATTCTACACTATTTTCTCCTCTAAAAATTCTATTCTTAATTTTAAATTACTCTTTCTATAGCTTTTATCACTGTAAACTGAGCCAATGTGTTACACCATGGTATGTGGTGAACTGTAACATTTTCCTGGCAAGAAATGTCCTCCGCATGGAACACAAATGAGCTCACTACTTCTGCACCCATGCGCTACAATAAATACAGGCCTGAGCTTACGTCTTTGTGGCGTCAGAAATGTAGTGTTAACAGCCAGCCGACACGAACAAATGGTTTGTCTAAAATTTCGTCAAACTTCTTTGGCCAAACTACTTTGCTGGAACTATTACACGATAGTAAAATGTTTCGTCCCAAATGTTGAGGAATGGATGCCAAACAGTTTACAACAGCATATGTTGGTGACAGGTGCATTGTTTGAAAAGAAAGAGAATTGGAACCGACTGAGTGAAACCTTGGATAGCGAGAGGAGAAGCTCGAAGTGGTCACTAGAATTTCCTTTGTGAGCTGTTGTGGGAGAACATATAGAACACCGCAAATTATTTGAGAACGGGCGAACAATCATGACAGTTTCTCTCATGAAAATGGCCTTACCTATCTGCATACACGATACTCACTTAAGAAACGCTGTTTCTAAATTTCATTCATCTTAATCGATGTTTCTGGAAGGTCTGCAATTATGTCATTCATGATTTAAGTATATGTAAATTGTATGTGGAAGGGGGGGGGGGGAGGGGACAGAAAGGAAAGGAAAGGGAATGGATTACTGATGTTAGCTTCATTGGGACATTACGCGGAATCAGCGGCGACGAGGGAAAGCGTGTACCGGACCTCGAGATCTCCTGCTCATTAGACAGGTGCATTAACCACCACGCCATCCGGAACGCAGTGTTACCGCAAATGTACTGACCATCTGCTTAGTACTTTAAAGCGAACATAAACAGTCTCGACAGCAAGAAACCATGTTTCGTTGTTACCGGCTTCAATCTGTTTTTGACCATCTCGAGATGCCATACCATGATGCTACGTGGTGGCTGCGAACGGAGCAGGCATCACGATTCCACGAACGTCAGCTGCTCTAAATGACACAGATTATGCAACGGTATTGATATAAAGAGTGGTTATAATTAAACTTTCGGTATTTGAGACATCTCGCACGAAAAAAGAGTGATCGTATGACAACGAAACTTTGTGAAAACATTTGTAAGGCCATGCGAAATAGAAATAACGAATCAACTTTTGAAAGAAATACATCTTAATTTCCCCATCAGGCGGTAACATTTGTTAGCTGTGTACCATGGTTACTTCCTCAGTTACATATGTTGCTCAATGTGACGACCAACTGCGCAGGGGAGATACATTTAACAATTGTTCACAGGACTTTTTGGACGGTGGACCATGGAATGTTCTGGTGTCATGCTGTAGTTCGTGCAGCGCTTGAAGATCGCTTATTGCGTCCAGCATATTCAGCCATGCCATCAGTAACATCTTCAACAACTGAGGTATTGAGATCAGAAACAGAACCTGTCATCATTTTTGGGGTGTATGAATTATTTCTGTAGTTGGTATTTTCACACGATTCCTCATCTGTTGGTTCTAAAATGGCACTTGTTCAGTGATTTTTCCGTGTCAGAATCACGTTTCGTGCAGAAAGAGGACTTGTCACAGAGACAAGTCCCTCTATTGCACGAAAGAACGTGAGGCGTGAGGGCAGCACTGTAGCGGCTTGCAGTAATCAGCTGTGAGATTTCCAAATGGCTTCGGTGACGGAACCGTCAGACGAGTCCGAAGACGATGAATTTAGAAGGAAGAAAAGACGCCCCGAATTGTGGAAGAGGAATGTCTATTAAACAAAAGAAGGTCAAAGGTTTGTGGGATGCCAACTGGAAAGGAAACATTGTTCCTAGGAGGGAAACAGGTGCAGACTGCATGTAAATAGTCATACAATGTCCATTGCTTGAATTCTGTGTACATAATGTAATATTCTGTAGCAGAGGCAAGTTGTGTAGAAACACTGTACTAAAATGTGAATATAAATTCCTTTCATAGACGCAAAGTTGAAATATATGTTTAAATTGTAATACAGGAAATCGGTAAATATGGTATTCGACAAGTATATAGGTTAATAATACGCTAATATCTGTTTACGGATGCCGGCGTAAATGTCTTGAGAAGTTCTCATTTGCTGAGAAGGAACTATTGTTGATAGAATTCAACAATATGCTCAACAAAGATAGACAGCATGGGTACTTGAGTGCTCATATTCTTCCCTTCATTCCAAAAGCAAGGAGACCACGTCCAAATTCCATTACCAATCGTGAAAGGACAGCAAATTATTATTATTAGGTAACTGGCATGACAACCGTAATATTATTTTATTAACCATTTCGCCGGCCGATGTGACCGAGCGGTTCTAGGCGCTTCAGTTTGGAACCACGCGATCGCTATGGTCGCAGGTTCGAATCCTGTCGCCGGCATGGATGTGTGTGATGTCCTTAGCTTAATTAGGTTTAAGTATTTCTAAGTTCTAGGGGACTGATGACCTCAGATGTTAAGTCCCATAGTGCTCAGAGCCATTTGAACCATTTTATTAAACATTTCGTTCCTTAATTATGTACATCTTTGATCCACGTTTTGTAAAATCTTTATGGAAAATAGTTAAGGCAAATATTTAATAGGGTTACAGTATTACGATTATGTAAATTTTTGTTTCATGATGCTATTTCACTTGTATCTGCAGGTTAAAGTTAGCTTCAAGGAAACTGTGGTATGCAAGAAAGCTTAATTATTGCACTCCAAGGCATATCAAAACGCCGAGCGGAGAGACTGTGCCGCTTAAGTCAATATTTCAGTACAATGGCTGTTGCTTAAATCAAAAAGGAGATATGTCAGTCATTTTCTATTACCATTTTCTATTAGTAGTCCTCATCCTATGATTACAGATTGTTGGTATGACATTGCTTTCTTCCTTACGAATCTTTGAGACTAACTATAAGGTTTGGGAATAACGCTATTCAAAATTATACAGTTTTTTTCAATATATCTCAGAATATCAATTGAGTGACATATCCCCTTTTTGACCTCAACGCCTCAATTTGGGACGCGATGGGCCATCAGCCTCTCGCAGGACCAATTCACAAATCGCCAGTTAATTCAAACTTCCGAATCACGTTCATCAACACGGAAAGCGTCAATACTCTTCGCGAAGAGCAGTGGCGAAGTTACTGCTGTTTTGATAAAACGGCCTTACGAGTGAAGTCCTGCTCACATTGTACAGCTTCACCCTGACTGTCTGCAACGTGAACACTGATGCTCGTTTTTCAACCCTACGTCGTCTAGAGAACCTGTATAAAGAGAGAGTGGCCATAGGTGAAGTTGCCCGTGATTGGTTGAATAGCTTTGGCGCCATTTTTCTGCCAACTGTCTCCACGCTTCTTATGTTCGCCGTGCTACTGAGTTGAATTGAAGTTCAGACGACTTTTGAAAACGATTAAAAGGTATTTGAGTTATTGAGAGACTTTTTGTGCGTTGTGCATGCATGTTCGATTTAGTTGTATATCGTTTTTAGTACGTAATTATTGTTTGCAATCTTAAATACGAGTTGAAATAATGAAGCGTTTTGTGATGAAGTCGGTACGCCTACATGTTTGAAGTAAACACATTAGTAATTGTACAGTATTTTTTTGTTGACATCTGTACTTCGTTCTGCAGACGTTCGTAAACGATGCCAGGTTGTGCTGCATTTGGTAGTTCCAATAGAGGCATATTTTGGTTTCCGTATTATAGCCTGACTGTTCACGCAGGCAAGTTGCAAGCACGTTTTCAGCAGTTGTCGTGGTTGCTGAAATATTATTCGTAGTAAATAATTGTAGGTACTCTTGAAGACAGTTTTTAATAGGCCTACTTACTGTGGGGTAGAAGGGATACGGTAGTTTTCTTGTTATATTTGGTTGTTATTACAGTAGCCTACATTTAACATTACCTGATTTTTGTAATCTTTTTCGTTTGTTATCTACGAGAGGTGGAAAGCCGTAAGCAGTTGTTTACATGTGACATGCAAAAAGTTTGAAGACATGACAAGAAGAACTAATACGTCTCAAAGTTTTTCCATGTCGCATTTAAACAACTGCTTACGACTTTCATCGATCTGACGTAATACAGGTACGTTAAATCTTATGCACTTCCGATACAAAACAAATGCTATACACTATTTTTTTATTTACGTTTCTTTCATTGCAATATTTTATTTATTTATGCATTTATTTTACCTGGCAAGATTAGGGCCTTCAGGCCCTCTCTTACACCTAACCAGGCATACTCAGATTGAACGAGTTACAGTTTCTACATAACATTAAGGAAATATAGCCTATTATGCAGTATTGATGTTAAAGAAAAAAATAGATATTATAACAGTAGTAAAATGATAATTATAACAATAAAAATAATTATAACAATCAAGAATAATAATAATAATAATAATAATAATAATAATAATAATAATAATAATAATGACTATGTATATGAAAGTAAACATACTTTTCTTTTCTGAATGTCAGTCCCATTGTTAGTTGGGAATTCTCTCGTTATGTTCATGCAGCTTGTAAGTTATTCTCATCGAGCAGAGACATAAGACGATAGAATGGGGTGAAAGAGATATATAAGAGGTAGATAGGTTAGAGGAAGAGAAATAGAACGGTAAAATTCGAAGCTGTGATGGAGAGGAGAAAGAAAGAGATGGGAGGGGCACGACAATGGTGGCTATACCGTCCCTAATATGTAAGTTTTGAGTTCCCTCTTGAATGTTGAGTAGTTCTGGATAAGACGCAGATCACAGGGGAGCGCGTTCCATAGTAGTATGGCTGAGATGGAGAATAGATGGAGAATGACACGGGGAAAGATTTTGTGTTATGTAGAGGTAGAGTCAAGATGCTAGACGTATCCGACCTGGTATTGCGGTTGTGGAATGATGATAGGTGTTTAATGTGAGAAGATAAGTATTGGGGGCACCAGTGGCTAAGAAATCGATGAAGTAAGCACATCGTGTGGAGATCGTGTGCCTTATGTGGGCGTATCCATCCTAGCTGGGAGTATGAAGGAGTGATATGATCATACAACCGAATATTGCACACGTATCTAACGCAAGCATTCATCACTAGCTCGAGGCATCTAGAATTTTCACTATTTGTGCCGTGTTGAACTACATCGCAGTAGTAAAGATTAGGCAAGACTAGTGTTTGGACTAATTTTTGTTTAACATGGGTTGGAAATATTTTTCTAAATTTTTGAATTGCATGTAGGGAGGAGAGCGATTTCCGGCAAGCTGTGACTGTTTGTTCTTCCCAGTTTAGGTGTTCATCCAAGATTATTCCAAGGTCTTTTACTGTTTTTTGGTATGGTAGTTGGGTACCATTGAGGAGTATTTTAGGGACTGTTTCGCGAAAGTACCGGCTGATTAACTTTGGATGAGATATAAGTATGACCTGGGATTTCTTGGGGTTTCATTTCAGACCTAGGTTCTGTGCCCATTGGGAAACAGAGCAAAGATCTGCGTTCATACTCGCTACTGCGCCAGCAATGTTTTTGGGGCTTGCACTTATGTACAGTTGGATGTCGTCGGTATAAAGATGGTAGTTGCAGGAGTGAATCACTGAAGAAATATCATTAATGTACAATGAGAAGAATAGTGGACCAAGGACGGAGCCTTGGGGAACTCCAGAGCGCACGCTTTTCCATGATGACTTTTCCGACCCACAAATGACTTGTTGACTTCTGTTTTTGAGGTAGCTGTCGAACCAGTGTATTGTGCTGTTTGAGAAATTCAGCTGTTTCATTTTAATTAGTAATATATCGAAGTCAACTGTGTCAAAAGCCTTGCTAAAGTCAAGCAGTGTTTAATGTCATCAGTTACATTGATTAATGCGGTTGCTGTACTATGGTGCTTTCGAAAGCCTGACTGATATTCGTCATGGATGTTATGAGTTTTGAGGTAATCCGTCAGCTGTTCATGGACGATGTACTCTAGGGCTTTCGAAATTGCAGGTAGTATGCTGATCGGCCTGTAGTCACCTGGCGACTTAGGGTTGTCAGACTTGGGTATAGGCTGAATTAAACTTTGCTTCCACTCAGTAGGATATGTACTACTGACAAGAGACAGGTTGAAGATGTCTGCGATAACTGGAATAATAGTGTCTACGACGTTCTTAATCATGCCAATGCTCACTTCATCATTTCCTACTGCTTCGGAAGAGATTCTCATAATTGCCTTGTGTACTGTGCCTGTAGCGACATGTTTTAGGAAGAACTTGTCTCTCGAGAGATTGATATCTTGGGGCTGGTAATTTGTCGCTGCCTGGCAGTTTACAGCTGTTGAGAATAAATCGTTTAATTCTTCTGCAGACGCTTGATAAACAGCGTCAGATCTTCGCTTCCCTATACCGAAACTGCGCAGCTTTTTCCACAGTGCAGCAGGTTTTGATATGCCGCATACGACAGAGCGGGCATGTCGTCTAGTAAACGAACTTTAAGGGTGATAAATGCAAGTAACGAATAATTTTTACAGCCACTGTATAAAATTTTCCGGTGCTGTACGTAGTAGGCTACTATGAGTATATTATAGCTGTAAAGAAAGTCCCGCCTGCAGTTTGGCAGAAAAATGGCCGCCGTATCGTGCGGTTGGCCACTCTCTCCCTATACAGGCTCTCTAACGTCGCCGTACCGGTACTGGCGCGTAACGGAAAGTCATGACACTAACAACAACGCAACACCTCCAATGCACAGTCTGAACATCCTTCGTATACAATATGGTGCTCACAGGGTACATAGTTTTCCGTGTGCAGTGGCTCAAATACGAAAAGATTAATTATAACCATACTGTATGTACCCAGCAAATTTAACGTGAATAGCAACGGGAACTTCCTACAGCACGAAAAATATCCTACAAACGAAAAGGGTGAAGGTTACTGCCCCTGTGTACGCCGAGCGAAGTATTCAAGCCGTATTACGGGTCTGTAGCAGCATAAACCAGGGCTTGAGCAGAGCTTTCACTGTGCCGCAAGGGGGATATCGTGGCCCCACTCTGTTGGTTATTGAGTCTCGTTAAGCCTCTCTTAATTGGACTGGATTTCTCTTTATTGCCGCTTAGGAGCAAGTGCTTTGCGGTAAAAGCGTATTCCCTAGCTACGGCGACTAATGTTGGTCAGCGGAGGCGAACCGACGTACCCTTTCACTGTTCATTCTGGAAGCACCACAGACTTCCCTAGTTCGTTTCACATTCACCTCGCTTTCCCGTGTTTCTTCACAGCTTCTCGGCTTAACAAATAAAACTCGTGTTTCCACTGATAATACGCGTGAAACTTCTCCTGACACAATGCCTTTCAGTCGGACGGGACAGATGTCTTTCTGTGTATTTTTAAGCTACTTTTGTATTTGGTAAGCAACCGTCTGTCAGGTGTCCGTACATTCGTAGATATTCTTTTTAAATCCAGCAACGGTGTATTCTAAGTAATCGATCTGGTAAGTAACTGTCTGTTAGGTGTCCGTACATTCGTAGATATTCTTTTTAAATCCAGCAAGGGTGTATTCTAAGAAATCATTCCAGGCATACGTATAGCAATAGAAAAAATGGTAAATAATCTTCTTAACAGTGTCGGTCACTGATTTTCTGCGAATAACATCTTTCTCAATTATAAAAAGAAGCGAGGTATTCAGTTTTGCGCATCTAGAGGTACTGCACCACGTGTAACACACGGCGAGGAAATAATAAATAGGATGGAAACGTCACAGTTTTTAAGTGTCCATCATGGTGAGATTTTAAACTGGTAACAGCGCATTTTGGGACTCGTAAAACAACATAGTTCGGCAGCATTTTGACGGAGAAGCATTGTAAGTCTTAGGGAGAGACAAATCAGTAAGTTGAGACGTTCAGTAATGTCATGTGGAATAATGTTCTGGACTAACTTATTTTTAAGAAGGAAAGTCTTCATTTCTCAAAAAGTATATGATGCTCACCGATGGTAATCTTGGTGCTAAGGAGTTGGGCACTACAGCTACGCAGTATATTAATTTCCCTCAAGAAGTTTGTTGTAAATAATCCACTACAGTTTAAAAGGAACAATGACGCACATGATTAAAATACCACAAGGAAATCTAACGCTCATTAATCACCATTCAGACTGTCTTTAGCGCAAAAATGAGTGTACAATGCTGTAACTAAAATTTTTGATCTCTTATCAAGTAACGTAAAATGCCAAGAAATATGTGAAAAGAAATTGAAAAAGTTTCTCCTTGAAAACTGCGAAGGAGGATTTTTCTTACTGAAATATATGGAAGGTGGTTGGTTGGAATTACTAACTGTATATCAAATAATAATAAAAATAAAAAAACAGAAATTAAAGAAAGAATACGTATAAATCTTCTGCATGTATCCATATTTACAAATTAGTGCAGCGTGAATGTAAAATGATTCGTTCCACATCATTACGATTCACCGTGCAAATGATCCTTAAACATAGCACTAACTTACTAGCCAACTTGTCACAAGGTTGGGTGCCAGAAAATGTGCAGGTACTGTTCAAAAACCTAATATGTTCCTTGTCCTTAATCTGAAGCTCTAGCGCTAATCCAATAAATTTCAAACTACGAGTATTAATAAAGCAACGTATTATGACTTCCTGCATCAAGTCGAAATTGAATTACCCATGATAGTACACCATTTTGAATAGACTTTAGTCGACTCAAGTTGAAGCGTTAGTTACTAATTATTTCAGGAATGGTGCCCAATCCTCCGACGTTAATGTATATGCATAAAATCTTCGTCCTAAAGTTAAATATTGCAACTGAGCTTCTATCAAACTAGAATGTTTACTTGCTACACCAAATAACAGACAAAATTTTCAACAAAAGTTATTGTTCAGGGCGTACACTTATGATCCAAAAGATCATGACAGCGTGAATTGTAGTGTGTTAGTCCACTTGTTGCATGCGATACAGCAGCAGTTCTGCTTGACGTGGTTAGGTTTCCGGAGCTACGTGGCAGCAGATGTCCACGCATGGGTCACGCAACTCTCGTAAATTACGGGCCGGTTCATTGTGGAAGCAGAGCTGGTGCTCGATAACGTCCCACATGTGTTCCATTAGCTTACGACCAGTAATTTACCCCCTTTTCCTCCCATGCATGAAACAGTTTCAGAAGTGTGATAACTTTACAAATGAGTTAATGTGTTAAATATTCAACGTTAAACAAGTAAAAGCTTTGCGATCAAAGATGTAAAAACAGTAATTTTATCGGTTTCATTAATTTCAGATTATTCTCCTATAGGCCTAAACGAATGAAAAATTCGATATCAGAATATTTGGAAAGCGATAAATTATATTCCTTTCATTGTTTTGTGTGTGTGCAAAGGAAAAAAAAACTGTAGAAAACGTAGCAGTTTACGTTTAAAATTTGTTGGAAGTCACTAACTGTTTTCATTATCATCCACTGGATGAGAAAAATCTGGTTAACTTGCACTCCGTTTTAAGAAAGGTTAGTTTTTCATGAAATGGTTATGACGTCATATATCCTGAACTATGTATCATGGAACGATTTAAAATTGCACGTAGATACATGTTATACGTGAATACCATCTGTACATAGTGTTGCGTACAAAATTAGTAGTTAAGGCAGCTGGTCTCGGCGGAGGTTCGAGTCCTCCCTCGGCCATGGATGTGTGTGATTGTCCTTAGGATAATTTAGGTTAAGTAGTGTGTAAGCTTAGGGACTGATGACCTTAGCAGTTAAGTCCCATAAGATTTCACACACATTTGAACATTTTTTTTCTCTTTGTAGTTAAGAAGTAATAAATTAAAACGTCATGCCTAATACTGAAATTTTAGAGCATGGATACTGAAAATGTAGTAAGTGCAGAGCCTACTTCCTCTTAAGAAACAGATGAATTACAGACTTTGGCTGTAAGCAGGTGCTTATTTAAATCGATGGGGAAGTCCGTGCAGTACGATGAATACTGATTACGAGACCGAGGCTCGAATACCAGTCTGGCACAAATTTTCAAATTTCTCCGTTCATTTAAATCAGTATCAATGCCCACTCACAGCCATTGTCTGTAATTCTGTTATTCCTTTATATTTTAATTCATAGAGACTGTAGGATCAAAATGGTGCCTGAATAAACATTAAACTCTCAGCCTCGATTGCGGTAATGAAACCAATCTTTACCTAGGTTTCAGCCCAAGTAATTGAGCCTTCTTCAGAAGATAAACCTGATTCTATAATATGTCTACGAGGGAATGGTATAAAAATAAAACTCTTTTTCACGTGACTTCCCGAGGCCCACCGCACGGTGTCCACGAAGACGAGGCGCCGGAGCTTAAGTTAAGTCTTGGTGGTGACTTAGTACCTATGTACCGCATTTTTAATATGTGACTACGCTTATTCAGGCTGTTTTACTTTTATTTTTAGACAATGTCCTCGTAGACATATTATAGAATCAGGTTTATCTTCTGAAGAACGCTGAATTACTTGGGCTGTAACCTAGGTAAAGGTAGTTTCATTACCGCAATCGAGGCTGATAGTTTCTTATATATTAGATTATCACGATTGCTGACTGGGCTACAATGTTGAAAGTACCAATATATACCTCTTATTATTTGGTGGTTCCAAAATTGTTTCAAATTATGTTTAACGTTCGTTTCTAAGTTTGGTACGAGACTCATTATGTTAAACCTTTAACGTAATATTATCTATTCTTGAGTAGACGATGACAGCATTTTAAATTAAAATATTATCTCTTAACGAGTAGACCATGACAGTGTTTTGAATTTGGGCAGTTATGTTACGAAATAAAATTTTTGTTCACCCTGGTAGCCGTTAGATAGACAACCTGTAACCGAGTCTTGGTGACAGTTTTAGGCCTTTAGTGAAACAAATCAAGTGATTGAGTTCACTATCATGCCTCTAAAATCAGTGTACAGCGATTCTGGTCTTGTAGCATGGACAGCTATCTTGCTGGAAGATGTCGTCGCTGTCAGGGAAGACATCAAGTGTGAAGAAATGCATGGGGTCCCCAACAATGCTCACTTAGTCCAATGTGGCTTTGATTAAACCACAGCTCCCATGGATGTCACGGTGAATATCCCCCATAGTATAACACTGCTCGTGTCTGTTGCACGTTCCGAGCAGTTGTTCACCTGAATGATGAGTGATGACGTATCCGGACGCGGCCATTGACCTGATGTAACAATAAACGTTATACATTCTACCGGACGGCAAGTTTCCATTGATCCACACCCCAGAATTACGAGGGTCACTCCAAAAGAAATGCACACTATTTTTTTTAAATCCATCTTTTATTCTACAGGTTTGAAAGTTTTACAGTGTGTAGATACATCCTTCAGTAACAATATTTTCATTTCTCCATATAATTTCAATTCCTCTCAACTGCCTTACGCCGTCTTGGAACCAGCGCCTGTATACCCGCACGGTAAAATTCTGGACCAACCTGTTGGAGCCACTGTCTCGCAGTGTGCACAAGGGAGTCATCATCTTCGAACCTTGTTCCACGAAGAGATACTCTCAGTTTCCCAGAGAGATGATAGTCACATGGAGCCAAGTCAGGACTGTAAGGCGGGTGTTTCAGTGTTGTCCATCCGAGTTTTGTGATCGCTTCCATGGTTTTTTGACTGGCATGTGGCCGTGCATTGTCGTGCAACAGCAAAGCATCCTGGTTTAGCCGATGTGGTCGAAAACGACTCAGTCAAGATTGAAGTTTCTTCAGTGTCGTCACATATGCAACAGAATTTATGGTGGTTCCACTTCGCATGATGTCTACAGCCAAGAGTCCTTCGGAATCGAAAAACACAGTAGCCATAACTTTTCCAGGAGAAGGTGTGGTTTTGAATTATTTTTTCTTTGGTGAATTTGCATGATGCCACTGCATTGATTGCATCTTAGTCTCTGGTGAAAAATGATGGAGCCATGATTCATAACCTGTCACAATTCTTCCAAGAAATTCATCTCCATCATTCTCGCAATGTTCCAAAAGTTCGCTGCATACCGTTTTTCTTGTTTCTTTGTGAGCCACTGTTAACATCCTGGGAATCCACCTGGCACAAACCTTTTTTAACGCCAACACTTTCAGTATTGTGCGAACACTTCCTTCCTCTATCCTAACGTAGCGTGACAATTCGTTCACTGTTATGCGTCTGTCAGCAGTCACCAATTCGTTAACTCTCTGCACATTGTCTGGAGTGTGTGCAGTACGATGCCTGCCGCTCTGAGGACAATCCTGAATATTGCCGTGCCCGCTTTCATCACGTAACCTGCTTGCCCACCGACTAACTGTACTACGATCGACAATAGCATCTTCATACACCTTTTTCAACCTCTTGTGGATGTTTCCCACTGTCTCGTTTTCACAGCACAGTAATTCTATGACAGCACGTTGCTTCTGACGAACGTGGAGTGTAGCAGCCATCTTGAAGACATGGTGTGACGGCGCCACTCACGGGAACAGGTAGAACTAAGTTTGAAAACAAGCGGGAAGGATGTATTTTCACATTGTAAAACTTTTACACATGCAGAATGAAAACTGTATTTTTACAAAAACAGTGTGCATTTCTTTTGGAGTGGCCCTCGTAACAATCTCAAGATCACTGCAGTCGTAATTGACGACGTTGGACGGTCAGTGTGGGTCACCTACTGAGGAGGCTCATGTCCACCAACTTGCCCATAATGGTGTGCTGCAAAACATATGTGCTTGCAGAAGCATACTGCTCTGTGGTCATGTATGCCACAGATCTTTGCCTGTCCTGCTTTACAAAGGGACAAGCCTCTGACTTCCAAGGAACAGGCGTGGACGACCAACAGCTGGTCTCCTGCTCTTGGCTTCACCGTCCTTCAAGCTCTTTCCGTAATTGTTCACGGAAGTAGCACGTCCACATCCGAGATGCTCATTCCCAGTATCTGGGGCGCAACAGTCTTTCCTTTGTCAATGTATTTCCCCATTTACGGGCACCGTCGCTACAATTTAGTTAGTACTTACATGTTTCACGAATCGTTTGAATGATTCATTTATCCAAATGGCATGGAACGAGTCAGTTTACAAGATATTACCGGTTTTTAGATAGAAATTCCTCCAAAATTTAGAAAAAGTTATCCAAGAAAAATGATTAAACTAAAGTCTTCCCGAACAGGTTATGCAGGCCCAACGGGACCGACCGTCCACCGTATCATCCTCAGCTCACAGGCGTCATTGGATGCGGATATGGAGGGGCATGTGGCCAGTACACGACTCTCCCGGCCGTATGTCAGTTTCCGAGACAGAAGAAAAATGATTATAGGGTAGGTTAACATGTTTTGCTAGTTGTCGGACATTTTATGTTATTGGGCAAATGAACAGAATTTTTTTTCTGCATAGTGCATACATTTCTGAGCCACAAACAACCTTAATAACGGGCAATAAAGGTCATACTTCCTTCTAGTGCTATAGATATGGACAGCACTGTTCCTCTCAAATTGTGAAGGATTATTTAAGACGAACTTCAAATGTTCAAATGTGTGTGAAATCTTATGGGACTTTAACTGCTAAGGTCATCAGTCCCTAAGCTTACACACTACTTAACCTTAATTATCCTAAGGACAAACAGATACACCCATAACGGAGAGAGAGGACTCGAACCTCCGCCGGGACCAGCCGCACAGTCCATGACTGCAGCGCCCCAGACCGCTCGGCTAAATCCTGCGCGACTAAGACGAACTTCATTATCAAATATATATCTTCTGATGGTGTAGATAACATTCTTAACTCTTTGAAGAGATTACTACATGACGATGACGATTATTCTTACTGCTCGATTTTGTGCGATCAATACTTTCTTTCTAAGTGATGAGTTACCCAAGACAATTTTTCCAATTACTGAATGGATACATGCAAAATACGCCAGGAGATCGATTCGTTTGTTTCCAAGACTCGCAATTATACGGAGAACGAAAGTAGCTGAAGTTAATTGTTTGGGAAGGTCAGAATATGCTCTGTCCATTTCAGGTTTTCAGCAAAATGAACACCCAAAAATTTGGAGCATTTTACCCTATTCACTGACTCCTGTTATGTGCTACATCAGCTGCTAGTGTAACTCTATTAGTTCTGAAGAACTGAATGAGTGTGTTTTGTCAAAATTACGGGAGAGTCCATTTTCAGCGAACCACTAAAAATTTTTTGAGAAACAGCATTAATAATACATTCTGCTCTTTTCTCTGTAATATGGTCTATAATAGCAATAGTATCTACCAGAAGTACGTGTAGTAATTCTGAATGTTGAACGTTGCGTGGAAGGTCATTTACAATGATGTAACGAATAGCTGTGGACCCAAAATTGAAATCTATGGGACACCCTTTGTTAATTCACTCCAGTCACTAAAATACTCTACCTTTACAACATTATGTGAATTATACAGGACTTATTTTGTACTCTGTTTGTTAAGTATGATTCAAACCAGTTATGTGTCAGGCCATAAATACGGTAAAACTAAGTTTTCCTTAACGTCTAATATGATCTGCATAATCAAACGTCTTGGAAAGATCACAAAAACTTCCACCTGGCAATATTTAATTCCAATCCAGCTCTGGGTGTGCTTGTTCGTACCGAGTGTGTCTGATGGTAGTCTATGTTGTGTTCTGAATGGGAAGCTCACACGTAAAAGTGAATTAAATTAGCTCTGCCATTGGAACTCTGCAACCGGCAATAACATGTGAATAAGACTCCAGTTTGTGATGATGCTCAACTCCAGTTTCATCAGGATCGGTACTTGGACTCTAATCCTTGAACAACTGGGTACCGTGGAAATATTTACTATAAAAAGACACTAAAAACTCCAAGCTGAGCAGGTATTGATATAGAACATGAACGTCTACTTATTAATCTAAATTTGAGATCGGCAAAACATCTGCGACTTGACTCGAAATCGCGCCCCAGTTTATTCGATGGAAATA
This sequence comes from Schistocerca gregaria, assembly GCF_023897955.1. Lineage (NCBI taxonomy): Eukaryota > Metazoa > Arthropoda > Insecta > Orthoptera > Acrididae > Schistocerca > Schistocerca gregaria. The sequence goes on from NC_064926.1 coordinate 201,640,442, forward strand.
CTAACTGGTTGATACTGATTAGCAGTGAAGTTACCACTTTGCCGTCCGCGCGTCTCGTACCAATTTATCCGCTTGCTACCGGCAGCGCTAATTCTGATTACTTGGCTTGCTGCTGGCCGCTTGTCACCTTCCCGTTGATGACAAGCTTCAAAAACATTGACTTTGGCGCAGTTTAATATTCCGGCAATTCTCTATTTGGCCATATCGTTCCACAAACTCGAATTTTCTTTTCAAGTAACTTGTTTGCAAGTTGTACACTGTTATAATAATTGTCGAGGCAGAGGTGATGCCACTTTCAATCAGAAGGTGTCAACAGTTCCACCACTGTTTTTGCTAAAGGCTGTCCAGCGCCGGAATATATCTTGAATGAGTAAATGTATCCCGTACTCGAATCACACGACATCTGTATGAGTAAATGTATCCCGAACTCGAATCACACGACATCTGAATGAGTAAGCCATATTTCGTAACTTTCGACGGATTGTGATCTTTAAAATTTATCCATCCAAGCCTCGGCATCATTCTTTCATCAACTGGGATGTTTTGACTTAGATTAAACGTTTCTTTAAGCTTTTTGAAAAAATAATCAATTACGAATTACACTTTGACAAGCCGGTCGACATTACCCAGTTTATTGTTGCTGTCGGAAAAACGTAAAAATGATAATATTTGTCTGAATCGGTCGCGGGATATCGTTTTACGAAATATCAGTGAGTCTATCAACGGATTCGTTGACCAATAATCATTGATTCTTACAATTCCCATCACGATAGCAAGACCAAACCATTTTCTAAGTTCGGGCCCGTAACGTCGACAAATTTGGCATTTTTTAAATCCAGTTTCCTTCTATTGCAATTTTGACTGTAGTGCTTTTTGGTTTCGTTGCTAATATATTCAAATAGATCGTTCCCAGTATATAATTGTACGATATTCTCGACGCTCTGTGTACCTTTGGGGAATGTGTTTGGACCCGGGGATCCTTCAAATTTATTATTGGTCCTCGGTAAATCAAAGTGTGACCACAGAGCACTGTCTTCTTCGTCTGATCGGCCGAATCATTTGGCAACCGTAGCGTTCGCTGAATTCTTCTTGGACGTATTTCACTATCTTCCTACGATTCTGCTTCAATTCATTTTTTGGTTATCCAGTGTCTTCTTCCCAATCGGCCAAGTAGTCCGGAAAGTCAGACAAGACGTCCGCCACTCGTCGTAAATAATCTGGCGGTTGACCGAGTAAGTAGGCTGTTTAGGTTTTTATGTTGGTAACGCCACGTAGCGCTCTGTATGAAAATCACTGGCTGTGCTGTGTGTGGCTGGTTGGCATTGTCGGAACATTGGCTATTGTAGTGTTGGGCAGTTGGATGTGAACAGCGCGTAGCGTTGCGCAGTTGGAGGTGAGCCGCCAGCAGTGGTGGATGTGGGAAGACAGATGGCAGAGTTTTGAGAGCGGACGATCTGGACGCGTGTCCGTCAGAAAAACGAAATTTTTAAGACTGTATGTTATGAACTGATGTATATATTACGACTTTTGAACACTATTAAGGTAAATACATTGTTTGTTCTCTATCAAAATCTTTCGTTTGCTAACTATGCCTATCAGTAGTTAGTGTCTTCAGTAGTTAGAATCTTATATTTAGCTGGCTGTATATACGCTCGCTGTATTGCAGTAGTTTGAATAACGAAGATTTTTGTGAGGCAAGTGATTCATGAAAGGTATAGGTAATTGTTAGTCAGGGCCACTCTTTTGTAGGGATTATTGAAAATCAGACTGCGTCGCGCTTAAAAAAATATTGTGTCAGGTTATTGATAATCAGAAGAAGTAAAGAGAGAAATGTCTGAGTACGCTCAGTTTTGCTCAGCTGTTTGAAAATCAAATAACGTAAGGGGCTTACCAGCACAATCATTTTGTCATTTCTTCAAACGGGACGTTATTTCGCGAAACACCACTGTGGTGTCGCCGGACGGCAGAGTGTTAAGAAAGGCTCCACCCTGACTTACATTGAAATCAACCAAACAGAACTTAACGCATTTCCTGTTAACGATTTCCTTTCTGCTGAGCTGCGGTGCTTATATAACCGAATTCACAGCTGGGAAGAGCAATTCTGAACCCCCGTCTGCTCAGTGTTGCCGGGCTTTCTCAAGGCGAAGTGCGTTCCGTATCTGTAAATTCTGACTACACAGAGGACGCGAAATTGTGTCTGCAAACTCTCAGGGGCGAATACTACTTCAGTACCATGTCGAACAGGGATCAAGAACTATGCTGGCTCATAAACCAGGGGCAAGACACGTGAGCGGTCGTAAAAAAGAGCTTCATAATAATCTAAGTTTTAGCTATAAAGTTACATACTATATGGGAATAAAGCTGTTCAACAAGTTGCTACAAGTATCTTAACTGCAAATGCAACAGAAAGATCCATATCGTACTGGATATGACAAAGGGGCTTAATAATTATTTAAACGAACATGTGTCTGAAACAGAGACTGTTTCTTCGAATTACGCTCAAGTCCTTTTGTTCAATATCTTCTAGTACTACCTCAGAATGACTTCAGGATTTTGAACTATAAATGGGTACGTATTGCTCAGAAGAGCAATTAGAAGGACCTCACATATTGAAGGTCATTCTTTCAAATCATCTAGATAAGGCTCGAGATTACAGGATTACGACATACTCGTGCACACAAGTTTTCTGCCACACAGATATTATCTACAACTTCTGATGTGATTCTACAGTTAAATTACAGACTTAAAAAGTGATGAATCGCAAGACCTGAGGCACACGAAACTCATCTTCCACAAGTCAGGGCCAGGTCCTCTTCACAAGTACGTGTTAATCGAACCGTTCACGGATCCATATCTTTAGCGAAAGGGCTTCATAAACGTTCACACGACTTCTTCCGCAATGCTGTTTGTAGCTTTTACTTCATTTTACGTACCTTAAAGAACTTTTTTTTACGATTAGTAACACTGGTTTCGAGATTTACGATTTGTGTTACAAATGACTATGGAGTATTCACAGATGTCACGATAGTAAAAAACTAGCGTAATGTTTCAAACAGACTGTAATCAAATATTCCTGCCACGAAGATCACTATTAGAAATTCGTTACATTTGTGTCTGTGACTTCAGGGAGAACGTTTCGTTTCCTTCTTGCCTGCAGAAGAATCATTAGTTTTGTGGATTAAACGGTGGTTGTAAATAGATACTGTAATGAACCATACACTACTGACCATTAAAATTGCTACACCAAGAAGAAATACAGATGATAAACGGGTATTCATCGGAGAAATATATTATAATGGAACTGACATGTGATTACATTTTCACACAATTTGGGTGCATACATTCTGAGAAATCAGTACCCAGAACAACCACCTCTGGCCGTAATAACGGCCTTGATACGTCTGGTCATTGAGCCAAACATAGCTTGGATGGCATTTAGAGGTAAAGCTGCCGATGCACCTTCAACACGATACCACAGTTCGTCAAGAGTAGTGACTGGCATATTGTGACGAGCCAGTGGCTCGGCCACCATTGACCAGACGTTTTCAATTGGAGACAGATCCGGAGAATGTGCTGGCCAGGGCAGCAATCGAACATTTACTGTATCCAGAAAGGCCCGTACAGGACAGGACATGCGGTCGTGCATTATCCTGCTGAAATGTAGGGTTTCGCAGGGATCGAATGAAGGGTAGAGCCAAGGATCGAAACACATCTGAAATGTAACGTCCCCTGTTCAAAGTGCTGTCAATATGAACAAGAGGTGACCGACACGTGTAACCACTGGCATCCCATAGCGTCACGTAGGGTGATACACCAGATTGGCGATGACGAATACACGCTTCGAATGTGCGTTCACCGCGATGTCGCCAAACAAGGATGCGACCATCATGATGCCGTAAACAAAACCTGTATTCATCCGAAAAAATGACGTGTTGCCATTCGTGCACCCGGGTTCGTCGCTGAGTACACCATCGCAGACGCTCCTCTGTGTGATGCAGCGTCAAGTGTAAGCGCAGCCATGGTCTCCGAGCTGATAGTCCATGCTGCTGCAAACGTCGTCGAACTGTTCGTGCAGATGGTTGTTGTCTTGCAAACGTCCCCATCTGTTGACTCAGGGATCGAGACGTGGCTGCACGATCCTTTACAGCCGTGCGGATAAGATGCCTTTCATCTCGACTGCTAGTGATACGAGGCCGTTGGGATCCAGGACGACGTTCCGTATTGCCCTCCTGAACTCACCGATTCCATATTCCTCTAACAGCCATTGGATCTCGACCAACGCAAGGAGCAATGTCGCGATGCGATAAACCGCATTCACGATAGGCTACAATCCGTACTTTATCAATGTAGGAAAGGTGATGGTACGCATTTCTCCTCCTTACACGAGGCATGACAACAACGTTTCACCAGGCAACGCCGGTCAACTGCTGTTTGTGTGTGAGAAACCGGTTGGAAACTTTCCTCATGTGAGCACGTTGTAGGTGTCGCCACCGGCACAAACCTTATGTGAATGCTCTGAAAAGCTAATCGTTTGCGTATCGTAGCATCTTCTTCCTGTCGGTTAAATGTAGCGTCTGTAGCACGTCATCTTCGTGGTGTAGCAAATTTAATGGCCAGTAGTATATGTTGTAAAAAATGAGTTTTTTTATATGGGATACTTCATTCCGCTTTTCATTTGTACTACACTGCGCAACAGAATTAAAGGATCACGTTCTCGAAACCCCCTAATTGCCACGATTAATTTCGTAATTTGGCTCAGACGTGAATAGGACCTTCCTTTGTAAAGGCGCAAAACCGTAACGCCCTACCACATCATCCTCGGACTCGACGGCGATTCGAGCAGCAAGGTGTCGACACCTCCCAAAGAAGGCCACAGCAAAGTTCATGTGACGTGTGAGGTTGCTTAATAATGTTATTCTGACACCAAATGTCATAACAGTTCTGCCGCTTACCATCGGGCACCCTTCTTTTGACATCTCTGCGATGGAGGTCAGAACCGCTACATCCAGCTTTGAAATAATGTGTTTTTTCTGTGATTGGGTAGGGAATATTCGAGACAAACCGTCGCTCAAAATCAGCACGAAAAGGCCACAGCCTGCGTCATGAAAGTCGTCAATGAAAGCAACCCTCTCCCAGGGGCGTTGATTCCACACACTTCGCTGTCGAAAACGACTGTTCGCAGTGGGATGGGCAACAGGATGAATCTTTCCACAAGCTTTGACACTGTTGACGCCGTCGGGCGCTTCAGCCCTTCCCTAAGGACATTTTGTTGGTTCAAATGGGTCTGAGCGCTATGGGACTTAACATCTATGGTCATCAGTCCCGCAGAACATAGAACTACTTAAACCTAACTGACCTAAGGACATCACACAACACTCAGTCATCACGAGGCAGAGAAAATCCCTGACCCCGCCGGGAATCGAACCCGCGAACCCGGGCGCGGGAAGCGAGAACGCTACCGCACGACCACGAGCTGCGGACGGAAATTTTGTGGCTGGATCCCTATCGAATACGACTGCACCCTTCTGCAGCGCAGCGTGACCGCTATTTTTGCTCTCGTGTATAACTTAGAACCGGTATGGACCGTTCAAAACCATTCAGCAAAATTTGAACATGATCCTAAGCAACTAATGGTGCATATGCTTTCTCAGGTCTCTTATTTTGGAGCCTCCTATGGTGTGATCGCTGGAGGATGCGCCATTGACACTTGCGTGAATAAAATGGCCATGGGTTCTTGTAAGGTCCCCCCTCTCCACCCATCCACCCCCTCCTAGTTCGACAAAACTCTCGATGGCACCTCCCACCCCCTGCCCCGCCTTTATTGAGTATTTTAAAATTTTACCTGCACAACCAGAACCTGCAACTTAGAGTGCCAGCCACATGCGGGCAGGCTAAGCTGCTGCTCTTACGCCGACACGTTACTGCAGTACATGGTGGCAGCCAATTGGTTTAAAAAATTTATTTCAAAGGGCCAGTCAGATCTTTACAAGTGTTCTCCCCGAGTAACGTACCCCGTGCCTACGTGACACAAGTCGCTTGTCTTTCAAAACCGAGGCAGTTCTGTCCAGCTAAAGTTGCTGATAGGAGACGCCCTGAGCCCTGTGCTGAAACTGCCAGCGAATTCACGCCATTGGTTTTAGCCAATAGCGTGCCTGGGATACAGGTCACATGTGTGGACGCTGGAGTGCTCTGCGATGAAGTACACAGTTGCTTCTCTCTCATGTAATCCAGACCTCGAGCAGAGCAGACGCCTTTTTGGGAGGCAGAGACTCTGGCTGTGATTTTCACGACCAGCCACCAACGTAAGTTAACATGAACCGCTTCCCCTTCCGTTGCCCATTTTAATTCATTGTTCGACCTCCTAGACTGGCCTAAACCTTCTAACTTCCGATCCTAGGCGGGCCCTTTGTATACCGTACCCGGAAATATATTCTCGTTATTGTACCTAATTTCCTGTTTCGTCATTTAACGGCAGTCCTGGATGTCCACTCTCTACTCTTGACCGCTCGACTTCCTGCACCCTGTCCGCAGGAGGCGAATCTAACAACCGCCTCCCTCCTTTCCCAAGACTTGTATACAGTTACAATGCTGTCAGAAGTGCCCGTATATTCTACACTGCACTTGCGCCTGAAAGCAGGCCGCTCAAAATCAGAGAGTGACGAAGCGGTTGCCATTCTGCAAGCGCCTAGGACTTCGTCACAGGTTCTGTCTGTAAAGGCACATTTTTAAAATTCTCATTAAAGATGGGCAAGTATCACCGAGCGTATTGCAGAACTGGAGGTTCTTGGAGGGACCCTTTGCCATTTTATGAACGCATGTATCAATGTCGCGTCCCCCAACGATCACGCTATAGGAGGACACAAAACAGGAGCCTGAGAGCATATGCACCATTAGCTGCTTCGGATCGAGTTCAGATTTCGTCATATGGTTTTGAACAATCCATATTGGTTCTAAGGTGTACACGGGAGCAAAAATAGCGGTCACGCTGTACTCCAAACTGGAGAAATCGTATTCTACAGAGTTTCAGCCATAAAATATCATTAGCGAAAGGCTGAAACGCCTGACGGTGTCAACGGTGTTAAAATTTGTGAGGAACGCACAGCGACCTGCCGTTTTCGACAGCGAAGTGTGTGGAATCAGCGCCCCACGGAAAGAGTTACTTTCATTGTAGAACTTCATGCCAAACCCTGTGGCCTTTTCGTGCCGATTCTGAGGGTCCGTGCGTCTGGAATATTTACTCGCCCACTCATAAGAAAAAACATGATTTCAGCTCTGGGTGTTACGATTATGACCTCTATCGCAGAGGCGTCGAAAGAAGGCGGAAGTGTGGGTAAGAGCGGGTATAACGACCATCTGACTGTGTGAAACTTCGCGGTGTCATTCGGCAGAACTTGGTGTCAATGTGATGCTCCTAACCAATCTTACACTTCACGTCAACGACTGAGCTCTGTTTTTTTAATTTTTTGGCAAGTGTCGTTACCTTGTTGTTTCAATTGTCGTCGACCCCAAGGGTGACGTCGCAGAACGTTACGTCTATGCATCACTACAGAGGAAGATCTCCTTTTGCCGGGCATAGTGCAATAACTCGACGTGGCATAGACTGAACAAGTCGCAGAATTTCATTACAGACATATTGAGCCTTGCTGTCTCTGTAACAGTCCATATTTGCGAAAGTGTTGCCGCTGAGGCCAGCCGCGGTGGCCGAGCGGTTCTAGGCGCTTCAGTCCGGAACCACGCGGCTGCTACGGTAGCAGGTTCGAATCGTGCTTCGGGCATGGAGGTGTGTGCTGTCCTCAGGTTAGTTAGGTTTAAGTAGTTCTAAGTCTAGAGGACTGACGACCTCATATGTTAAGTCCCATAGTGCTTAGAGCCATTTGAACCATTTGTTGCCGGTGAAGGATTGTGTTACCAAACTGACATTTCGATTTCGTCCCAGAAATGTTCGGCGGGACTGCTTTCTGCCGATATAGGTGGCCTAATCATTCTCTAGAACGGTCCAAAATGTTCTAACATGTCACATTGCCATCCATAAAAGCTCCAACTTTCTTTGGGAACGTTAACCCCATAGATAGCCGCAAATGATCTCTAAGTAGCCCCAAATAATAATTTTCATCAATGATCGGTTCACTTGGACCAGAGGACCCAGTCAGTTCCACGTAATCACAGCCCGCGCCATTATGGAGTCACCACCAGTTTGCACAGTGCTAGGCTGAAATCATGGGTCCATTGCTTCGCCGGGTCTGCCCCACACTTGAACCCTGTCGTGAGCTCTTACCAACTGAAACTTATCTGACCAGGTCACAGTTTTCCAGTCGTCTAGGGTCGAATTGATATAGTCACGAGCCCACGAGAAGCGATGTCGTGCTGTTGGCATAGGTACTTCTGTCGGTCGTTTGCTGCCATAGCCCATTAACGCCAAAATACGCAGCACTGTCATAAGGGATACATTAGCCAAACGCCCCCACATTGATTTCTGCGGTTATTTCACGCATTTTTGCTTGTCTATTAGCTCTGCCAACTCAACGAAACACCGCTGCTCGCGATCATGAAGTGAAGTACGTCGGCAGCTGCGCTGTCCTTGCTACGAGATAATGCCTCGCTCTTGGCACTGTGGATCTCGGAATATTGAATTCGCTATCGATTTAAGAAATGTAATGTCCCGTGCATGTAAAATTATAGCTACAGCTACAATTCCGCGGTCAGAGTCTGTTAATTACCGTCGTGCGGCCATAATCACTCGGAAACATGTTCATGCCGGCCGGGCGCTACATTCTGGAACCGCACGACCGCCACGGTGGCAGATTCGAATCCTGCCTCGGGCATGGATGTGTATGATGTCCTTAGGTTAGTTAGGTTTAAGTAGTTCTAAGTTCTAGGGGACTGATGACCTTAGAAGCTAAGTCCCATAGTGCTCAGAGCCATTTGAACCACTTTTGAACATTTCCACCTGAATCACGTACGTATGGTAGCTCTGCCTTTTATTATTCAGTACGCGATACTACCGCCGTCTATATATGTGCATATCGCCTTTCCATGACTTTTGTCACCTCATTGTATACCGCTTGACAAAAAGCGTAGGACACACACTGAAAGGAGGCAACATAATAAAACTTCTGTGATTGCGCAACATATTTGATGTTATTTCAGTTATTACAAAGTCAAGACCTTAGTAGCATGAGCCCAGCTGTTAGCATGACTTTGCCCCCTCTCAGGTCTGGATTCAGTTAGAAAGGGTGTCATGAAAGCGTTATACACTGAAGAGCTAAACAAACTGGTACACTTGCCTAATATCGTGTAGGGCCCCTGCGGGGACGCAGAAGCGCCACAACACGACGTGGCATGGACTCGACTAATGTCTCAAGTAGTGCTGGAGGGAACTGACACCATGAATCCTGCACGGAAGTCCATGAATCCGAAAAAGTACGAGGGCTGGAGATCTCCTCTGTACAGCACGTTCAAAGGCATCCCGTATATGCTCAATAATGTTCATGTCTGGCGAGTTTGGTGGCCAGTGGAAGTGTTTAAACTCAGAAGAGTGTTCCTGGAGCCACTCTGTAGTAATTCTAGAGTGTGAGGCGTCGCATTGTGCTGCTGGAATTCCTCAAGTACGTCAGAATGCACAATGGACATGAAACGTTGCAGGTGATGAGACAGAAAGTTTCGCGTCACGACAGCTAAATGTACCAGGGGCCCCATATCACTCCAATTGCACGCGCCCCACACCATTACACAGCCTCCAACAGCTTGAACAGTCCCCTGCTGACGTGCAGGGACCATGGATACATGAGGCCGTCTTCCTACTCGTACACATCCATCCGCTCAATACAATTGGAAAAGAGATTCGCCCGACCAGGCAACGTATTTCGAGCCACGAACAATCCAATGTCGGTGTCGACATGGCCAGGCGAGGCGTAAAGCTTTGTGTCTTGCAGTCATCAAGGGTACACGAGTGGGCCCTCAGCTCCGGATGTTTTGTTGAATGGTTCGCACGCTGACACTTGTTGATGGCCCTGCAGCAATCTGCGAAAGGGTTGCACTTCTGTCACGTTGAACGATTCTCTTCAGACGTCGTTGGTCCCGTTCTTGCAGAATCTTTATCCAGCCACAGCGATGAGGGGGAAATCTGATCCTATACCGGGTTCCTTATATTCACGGTATAGTCGTCAAATGGCCATAAGGGAAAATCCCCACTTCATCGCTACCTCGGAGATGCTGTGTCCCACAGCTCGTGCGCCAAATATAAAACCACGTTCAAACTCACTTGAATATTGATAAGCTTCCATTGTAGCAGCAGTAGCCGATCTAACAACTGCGCCAAACAGTTATTTTCTTATATAGGCGCTGCCGACCGCAGCGCCGTATTGTATCTTTTTACATGTCCCTGTATTTGAATACACATGCTTATACCAGTTTCTTTGGCGCTTCAGTGTATCTTCGCGTGAAGGAACCTGACTCACAGCTGTTGTAATGGTTCTTGAAGTTCTCGAACCTGGCACTGGGACCGAGTTGACGTGTTGGTTAGTCACACACATGTTGTATTGGGGACACATCTCTGGATCTCTCCAGCCTGGCAGTACTTCAACATCATGCTGAAAGTTCACAGAGACACGTGATGTGTGTGGACGAGCATTGTTATGTTGAAATGGCACCACAACACTGTCGCCTGAGAGGTAGACATGAAGATGTATAATGTCCTTCATGTACCGTTGTGCCGTGAGAGTTGCCCCAAACACTACCAGCCGTGACTTGAATAGGCGATGGAGCCCCATACCGTGACTACAGGTATGGCATCGCGTTGCCTCTCTAAAACATCGCCGTGATAAGGGATACAGCTGAATCACAATTCATCGCTGAACACAATGCGACGACATTCGTCAATCAGGGAGCCATCCCAAAAACAGCAGTTTGTACTGTGGTGCAAATGACAGCTTACGTATGGGACAGTAATTCCTTAGCGCGACTGCTACTGGCTTCTGAGCAGTGTTGAAGAATGACGCAGGATGTGCAGGGAGTGGAATGGGAGGAATGGCGTTATGAAGTGCTTGGTGCATAATGCGGCAAAAGTCCCTTGTAGTGGCTGGATATACTCGATCGAAACCTTGACGTAAACTATGCCTGCCCGCATGTTTCCATGTAGTCCAACATCGGGACACTGTCACATCCGAATACCTCACAAATCTGTATACTTTGCGATTCGACAAGCCAGTCAACTGGAGACGAACTGCGGGGACCCTTTAAAACTCTGTCAAATGTTGATATGCTGTCTCACACAAGTAACCGGCATATCCGAAACTTGCAAAGTGATCACTCAACGTATGATGCTTTTCATGCCCGCTCTATACCTGAGCCATGCTGCGGCTCTGGTTGGTGCTGTTTGTAGGTTTCCGCCCTCTGTTGGAGGCCAGACGGTATCGTGTAGTTGGCATGGTTGCGGTTGTTTGTCTTCTTCTCGTGTTCACTGGCGCCACTCGGTTTCGCAAGCGTTGCCTGTCCGCTCTTGGCAGCAGCGGCGGTTATCGATATGTAGTAATTGTTGTTGTTGGGGCGACGTCGTTGTTTTACCGTGTCCTGTGAGTGTGGCAGTTCGGTTGGGGACTCAGGAGGAGCCAGGTCCGCGCAGCGCAAGAACACGCCAGGACCGCTGGCAGCGCACAAGGACTGCCGGATGGAAGGGCTGTGGTCACGAGGGTACACGACCTCGTCGTAAACCAGATCCAGCAGGCTTTAAGATGAGTGCATTTCGGTTAAAGTAGAGAAACTTCCACCATTGCGACTTTGCGCGATTCTCCAGTGACTTGTGTTCGTGTTGCTGCTCGTAGTGTCGCCGAGGCGAAGAGCAGCGAGTGGAGTGCTTGGGGAAAGCGGATCTGATTAGCTTTCCTCAACCAGTTACTGCGTTCAGCTTGTTACAATTGATAAGTTCAACCAGCGGTATTTTTCCTGCCTGGTGGCCTCTAACGCCCCAGTTACCTGCCCTGGGGGGGGGGGGGGGGGGGGGGTAGTGTATGTAACTGCAGTGTATGTTTCCTCGCCTTGCCGCTGCTGTCCGGTAAAGTGTGTGGTTTTGATTGACAGCTTTCTCGATTGTAGGCCGTTTGTGATTCTTCTATTCTGGTGGTATCACGACCACCTTTCTCATTCCAGGCGCTCTAAGCACAGTATTCTGGGGGCGTAGTGCACGCGGTCCGCCAGTTGCGGCTTTGGCGTGTTCTTCCTTTCCTGTGTTTGGTCTATTGGACATCAGGTAGCTTCAGAAAGATTATCATTAGTCATTCGTTAGACTGCCACTAGTCTGAGTTCCCATCTTGTGAAGTGAATGCAACTCTTGGCTGCCTTCCTCATCGCTCGTGCAGGTGTTTGTTACCGGACCTTCTCAGAGCTCGATTCCTGGAGCACCGTCTGTGGCTGGCCCTTGTGTTTTATTATTGTATTATTTATTACCATACCTTGTAATGCCTACACTAAAGGTTATGCATGTCTAGTTAACAGTTCCAGTCGCCTTCTGGAATAAATACAGCAGTGTAAGGGTTGTGTTACAAGGATACCATAACCTTATTTCACCAGTTTGGTGGTCAGTTGCTTGTTTCTTTTAATTAACCTTTGCTTTTATGTGCTGTTTTACTGCAGGTCTCTAAATTTTTTATATAATTGCCGTTCCTGACGTGTAAGGCCTTCAGGCGTGGTTGTGGTCATTTGCTTTGAAAAAATAATTCTGTATCTGTATTTTGACAGTGAGCCTTAAAACCTTATTTACTGCCATTCCTGGCGTCTGATACCTCCTTCTGTCTTTGTGGCCACTTACTTTTTAATATTTCAATACCTGTAAGTGGTAATTCCTGCGAGTTCTTAAACATTCTTTATTTACTGCCATTCTTGGCGTGTAAGGCCTTCAGCCGTGATCACAGCGCCTTTTTTTTTTTTTAATTATCTGTATCTGTATTTTATGGTGATTTCCTAAACTGTAACGCACTGAAAACACTATTATTTACACGGTTGTTTATTCCTTCATTAATAACGTGTGGTAATTTTTACTTATTGTTGAGTCTGGAATTATTGTTTTAAAAATAAATGTATGTAACTGTAAAAGGCAAGGTTTAGTAACTGATTACAGCCGTGTCCACAATCGTAACCGAATCCTGCCTTCCCTTGACAACCAGGTCACATTACGCTTCGAGGCCTCGCAACAACACGAAACACGAGCGACACCGACGCGCTCTAATGGCCTTTCTACCTGTCAGAGAGAATTGTAGCTCTAATCATTTACATACCCGCCAATGCTGTATATGGGTTACATTGACATACGACCATGTCTTTCGGCTGCTTCACTTCTTTGCCAGACATTGCTTTTTATGTCCTCCTCCCTGCCTTCGTAATTCTAAACACGCACCTCTCGGTACTGTCTCTGCAGCTCTCAGTTTCTGAAGGGTTGTTGCGTTACAAGACTGGATGGCCAATTTTTATATGTTGCACCGTGGTATATCGCGCTTTACCTATTTGGTCGACCGCTATCTGTCTGGTCTCACGGTGAACCGAGCTATGGTCGAGGGAATGGTATTTGTAGCGCCTCTGTCTATAATATCTGTAATGGCTTCACCGTCCATCGTGATCCGCGCTGCACTGAGATTGTTGACTAATATAGTGAACTTCCCGCTAAAACACACATCGACTACCACCGCGCAATTGTCATACGTTGTTATAGGTCTATCGTTGGCTACTGGGCAAGCGCGGTTGCAATGGCGTTCTCGTCTTGTCGGACCGGTAGCGTTCTGACGTCAGAACCCGAGTCGATCAGATATCACAGGTGTGCTGTTTTGCGCCTTACATTCAACGAGCACAGTAATGTAATCAAGTGTGATTGGTTATCTGCGTGTATATTCGAGCTGTCGTTAATTAACTGACCAATCTTGAAAACTGTGCCTCGATTAATTTTGCTTACGTGTTTGACGTAACTTTCAGGGCGTTTGTCGTTTATTTATACCTACGTGCTCTAGCAGAGTTTCGCGCCCTCGTCTGCTACAGGCCGCTGACGTCATTTGAGTAGCTACGCACATAGAGACGTCCATCTGGTGGACTGATTAGCAAAACATCTGTGGTACCAGCGTACAGGGATGCGTTGTTTCCTTTGTGCCATTTGTCCGTCTACTTTACTTTTGCAGATCTTCTCACAGCTGTAACCTGCATCGACACCTGAACCCGTTTATCGTTTCTTCGCGAAATCACCACTTTGAATGTTTCCTACCGTCTCTGCCCTCTTCAGTATTACAGGGATCACCATTTCGTAGTAATCATCCATAATTCGATAATACTGATTCAGTGAATTAACTATAATTGGTTTAACTGATTTATTGCACACAGGAAAATGCAACTTCACAAGAACACGAGAAAACCAGGAAGTTAAAGGCGAAGAGATGTGGCTGCAGTCCAAAGAACAGTAAAATATACTTTCAGTCTTAATACAGAGTCGATGCACCCCACAGGCATACTAAAATGGGAAATTCAAAACTTTAAATTGCTTTCAGTATGTAGACAATATCGTTCTGGAAGTTTGCAAAATGGAAGGGAGAGCGGCATGCTGAGCGCACGCCCCTTCGTACTGCATCCGGATGAATCTGCAAGGCAGAGGATGACACGGCGGCTGGTAGACATCAATTAGGGCTTCACGGCCTGGCGAGGAGTTTGTTTTATTTCTATACTAATACTAAAACGGCAAAACTGCCGTATCTGTCTATTTGTATGTTTGAAGACGCTGATCTCCATAGTTGTTGGACCTATTTTCAAGGGGTAGTCACAGGTACCTACAACGTAACTTGGTGCAACAGGGTTCATATCATCAAAAAAAAAAAATCTTGGAAAAAACTGTCGCTTAAATATTTGTAAGTACACTACTGGCCATTAAAATTGCTACGCCAAGAAGAAATGCAGATGATAAACGGTTATTCATTGAACAAATATCTTATACTAGAACTGGCTTCTGATTACATTTTCATGCAGTTTGGGTGCATAGGTCCTGAGAAATCAGAACCTAGAACAACCACCTCTGGCCGTAATAACGGCCTTGATACGCCTGGGCATTGAGTCAAACAGAGCTTGGATGACGTGTACAGGTACAGCTGCCCATGCAGCTTCAACACGATACCACAGTTTATCAAGAGTAGTGACTGGCGTATTGTGACGAGGCAGTTGCTCGGCCACCATTGACCAGACGTTTTCAATTGGTGAGAGATCTGGGGAATGTGCTGGCCACAGCAGCAGTCGAACGTTTTCTGTATCCAGAAAGTCCCGTACAGGACCTGCAACATGCGGTCGTGCATTATCCTGCTGAAATGTAGGGTTTCGCAGGGATCGAAGAAGGGGACTCTATCTTATCGAGTTTGGGTTCGAATGAAGTGTCTTGATGTACAGAGTACGATTGTCAGGACGGAATATGTAAGAAATGAAGGTCAGGAGACCACGCCACCTTACATGGTTCATGGAAATGGTTTAAATTAATGTTAGTGGTGGAAAGAAAACGATATGTGGAAGATATCTCAAAAGATTTTTGTGTTCTATAAGACGAGCTTCGTTGTAATTATTGTTACTGTTAATGTATTGTAAGCAATAAAGAAGTAAGCAATAAAGAAGCAATAAGCAATAAAGAAGCAATAAGCAATAAAGAAGTAATAAAGAAGTGTGTGGCAACTACAGCTGATTTCGATTGTGAATTCGGTGTGTCCTTAGGGACTACACCCCAGATAGCGTACGAAAATGATGAAATGGCATATCTCATTGATAGGCTATAATTTAATGAAAAATGTACTGAAATAAACGGCTGACTTTCAACCATAGAAACTTGAAAATCAAGAATGCATTATAACAGTCACAAAATGTACAATTTCTTTATGTAAATTTCATGTTTTGATCATCTGGTCGTTGCTAAGCCTATGTTCTCTTTACCTGTTCATGAAAAAAAAGATAAGACCAAATCTGTTGTTCTACTTGGCGAAATATATTTGTATATGTTCTCCATATATTTGACAGTCACACACAACATCCTACATTTTCATTAAAATCTACCTCATTTTTTCACGGCAGTACTGACGCAAAACGTTATTGAAAAGTTGTAGTGACAAGTTTAATGAACATTACATATCAGTGCTTAGTATAGTACAGCATGGGGAAAAGTGTATGTCCTATGAGTCTTTTGGTTTTGAAATGAACACATTAAAGGCAAGGGATGACAAGAAAAGGGGTGAGATCTTGACGTCAAACGATCGGATCGAGTATGAGGAAAAAATCAGAAACGATTATGTTGGAGCTGAACTGAAAACTGACAGCAGGATTGCCAGAATACAGAGTCGTACTATAAACAATGACTGTGCCATCTACATACAAAAGATAACGAGAAACGTTTCCCACAGCAAGTTCATCGTTACGAAACCAAAGAGAGACACACCAAGGAACGGCTTTTCGCTTACACTTGTGCGGAAGGAGAGCAACAAGAAGAACAGAAGAAGAAGATAAAAACCTATAAAATTCTTTCTTTGGACAGAGTGAAGTTGAAAAGCTCAACAGTGGAAACTTACTCCTCCGCACACGGCAAGCTTCTTTGCTCCTTTTTGCAATGCTAACCATCTTGCCCCTTTGCATAGATGCGGGAAAAAGATTCTCTTGACATTGTTCATATCTGCAGCCATTTTCCCCGCTTGCTAACTTTAGTTATCTTACGATGAAATTTAACATTCTTTTGAGTTACTGCTCACAAAAAGAAAACGAAAGTTCGTCCATATCCCACAGCCTTGATGTAGATGTGACGTTAAATTCAATCCTTCCCTGCATCAATCGCTGCAGCGTAGATAAACCGACGCAATGTTCAGCAGAGCATGCTGCAAGTAGAAGCTCGCTAGGAAAGCAGCGGAGCTCTGCACGGTAAAATCAATGTTGACTCTGAAATCACGGTGTGTTGGCAGAGTACGCACAGAGGCATTTAGCTAGTCACTATTCCCGCACTACATACGCAGTTGGAACGGGAAGAAACATTGCCATGTGGTACAATAGAAACTTCTCTCTTGCTATACGCTACACACTGCTTTTCATACTATGGGTGTAGATCTTTGTGTAGATGTATAAAAGAAGTTTGATTACAAAGTATCTCTTGTGTAATTAGCTGATTGATACTGTAATTTAATTACTACATGTAGTTTATTCGGACTGTTACCGACGCTGATTTAAATACGTAACTATAATCAATACTGTTCATTATTTAATTATTATTATTAATGTTATTATCAAATGTTCTGTTTTTACATCTACATCAACACGACTTCTCTACAGTTCACACTGAAGTGCTTGGCAGAGATATCATAGACTCGCTTTCAGACTTGGGAAAAATAAACATCTGTATTTTTCTGTGCATGATCTGATTTCTCTATTTTATCACGATGTCCATTTCTACATATTGTGTGGATTGGAGTCAACAAAGTATTTCCATATTAGGAGAGGAGAGTTAGTGATGGAAATTTCGAGGAAAGGTCTCACCACAATGATCACGTCTTTCTTTAAATGGTTGCCACATCAGCTCACTTATTCGTGACATTCTCTTTTCCATTTCACGATAATACAAAACGAACTACCCTTTTTTGAGCTTTCTCAATGTCTTCTGTCAAACCTATCCGGTAAGCATCCCAAACCGCGTAGCAGTAGTCCAGAAGAGAACGGACGAGCGTATTGTAGGCAGTCTTCTGAAAAAATTTGTTGCATCTTCTACGCTCACTGCCAGTAATAGGCAGTCTTTGTTTCGCCTTACCCAGAAGATTTTCTGTGTGATGGTTCCAATTGAAGTCGGTAATTTTAGTCTCTATGTCTCTACTATTTAGTTGGATCGACAACCTTTAATGGAAGTTCCGTAACGTAAAGTCTCTGCTCTTGCTGGCTCTGTCTTCTGCCTCCTTCTTCTTTTGTGATATTCATGGGACACAAAAGAACACACTTTATTAGTGCCTGCAATTTTTGCTTAGTTGACAAAAGTCAGAAACAAAGAATAAAGACACAAATTGAAGAATAACAACGAATGCAAGAAGAATAGTCAATAGAATGAGATTTTCACGCTGCAGCGGAGTGTGTGCTGATATGAAACTTCCTGGCAGATTAAAACTGTGTGCCGGACGGAGAGCCGAACTCGGGACCTTTGTCTTTCGTGGGCAAGTGCTCTACCATCTGAGCTACCCAACCACGACTCAGACCCCCTCTTCACAGCTTTACTTCCACCAGGCAAAGGTCCCGAGTTCGAGTCTCGGTCCGGCACACAGTTTTAATCTGCCAGGAAGTTTCAGAATACTCAATAGTTTAGCGGGGCGAGATAATGTGCAGTGTGGAGAACCGAGATGGTTGTAAATAGACTAGAAAGACTGGAAGAAAAACTGAAGGTACCTAAGACGGGAAAAGTCTAGCTTTTAGGAAGTTCGCGCTCCACCGTGGGAACTTCGTCACTAGTTTGTGAACGCAAACAAATCAGTTTCGATCAACAGTTGGTGCTGTTCAGCCAATTTTCGAGCGTGCAAGTCAGCCATAAACAGCGCTTCTTTCGAAATGTCGACTGAACTCCTTACTGTCATTTCCGAAGATAGCAGTGACTGCCTGATTAATGTAAATTTGTGCTGTTTATACCTTGAAATTCAAAGACATATAACTCAAAGATGGTACGCTATGATATTCAAGGCTCATGCATCACCAATGACGTAACCGGCACAGCAGCGACATAATCACAGAAAGAAATGCATTAAAGATGAAATGACGCGACCGCTGCCTGTAAATAATAGCAGATCTGGTAACACAAGGGATATCTCTGCATAAATAGTGAGTCCGGTGCCAGCGGCAGATTTCACAGCACCAGGAAACGTAGACTCGCGTCAGAACAAAACTTCCTATGACATAGAAGAAAAATATGAGAAGCTCCCATGAATAGAGTACATGGAGCGCCCTCCAGGTTGACTGACTTACGTTCAAATCCACCACTTTCTTGATCACTAATGTCCAAAACGATGAGGCTGTGGCGACGATCTGAATATTCTCGTAATGGACTGTATAACTAGCACAAATATAATGTTCATCCATCGCAGTGAAGGGGAAGAATGCGCTGCACGTGCCTTAAGCACTGTTCTTGAACCGTGTGTATTTTTTTCCTTACATAAAACTAGCTGAGAACTCAGCGTTGCCCAGATACGTAGTTATTCCAGTCTTCTATTAATCCAACTCCTCCTTCCTCCTCTATGTGTACATCTCCTCTAACCCTGTCCATCTTACCCTCTTTCCTTTTTCTGTTCATCTCGTCCCCTCCGCTCTCTCTGTCCATTTGTCGCTTCCCCTCTCTTTGTCCATGTCCTCTTCTGCCCTGTGTTTCCATCTCCCACTTCTCGTCACTGTGTGTCCATCTCTTCCTCCCCCCTTCTCTCTCCTTGGTATCACGCTCTTCCCAATAGGGCGCTGGTGGTTCTTTCCAGATCGTAACTAATATGTTCCCAAATTTGGTTGAAATCGTTCCAGGGGCTTAGCGTGAGCTTTTTACTCTTGGCTTCGCCTGAGAACACACATATCAAATTTATTTCACACATGTATAACATATTTCGCAAATATTTGTACATATATTTCTCATGTATCTCTAGTGAATTGTGCTCTTAAGTTTCACTTTCACGCAGCTTACTGTTTCTGTCATCGTATCTCCTGGACAATGTACTGTTCTATGATATAATTTTGCAGGTCCATCCAGCAGTATATGTGAGTACTGTCTGCGAAATGTTTGTGAACAGAGTGAGTGGTAAAGAAGAAATAAATTAAAACGTCATCCTTCACACAGCGAAAATGTAGTAAGCGATAAACTTTTTTCGTTTTAGCACTGTGTTCAGCGAGAAAAAGGTTCGTTGTTGTTGTTGTTGTTGTGGTCTTTAGTTCTGAGACAGGTTTGATGCTGCTCTCCATGCTAACCTATCCTGTGCAAGCTTCTTCATCTCCCAGTACCTACTACTACCTACATCCTTCTGAATCTGATTAGTGTATTTATCTCTTGGTCTCCCTCTACGATTTTTACACTCCACGTTTCCCTCCAATACTAAATTCGCGATCCCTTGATGCGCCAGAATATGTCCTACCAACCGATCCCTTCTTCTAGTCAAGTTGTGCCGCAAACTCCTCTTTTCCCCCATTCTATTCAATGCCTCCTCATTAGTTTTGCTATCTACCCATCTAGTCTTCAACATTCTTCTGTAGCACCACATTTCGAAAGCTTCTATTCTCTTCTTGTCCAAACTATTTATCGTCCATGTTTACTTCCATACATGGCTACACTCCATACAAATACTTTCAGAAACGACTTCCTGACACTTAAATCTATACTCGATGTTAACAAATTTCTCTTCTTGAGAAACGCTTTCCTTGCCATTGCCAGTCTGCATTTTATATCCTCTCTACTTCGACCATCACTAGTCATTTTGCTCCCCAAATTGCAAAACTCATTTACTACTTTAAGCGTCTCATTTCCTAATCTAATTCCCGCAGCATCACCCGATTTAAGTCGACTACATTCCGTTATCCTCGTTTTGCTTTTATTGATGTTCATCTTATATCCTCCTTTCACGACACTGTCCATTACGTTCAGCTGCTCTTCCAGGTCCTTTGCTGTCTCTGACAGAATTGCAGTCATAGGCGAACCTCCAAGTTTTTATTTCTTCTCCATGTATTTTAATTCCTACTCCGAATTTTTCTTTTGTTTACTTTACTGCTTGCTGAATATACAGATTGAATAACACCGGGGATAAGCTAAAACCCTGTCTCACTCCCTTCCCAACAACTGCCTCCCTTTCATGCCCCTCGACTCATATAACTGCCGTCTAGTTTCTGTAGAAATTGTAAATAGCCTTTCTCTCCCTGTATTGTACCCCTGCCTAGGTTCGTAAGAAATTTAAATTATGCAGGGTGTTACAAAAAGGTACGGCCAAACTTTCAGGAAACATTCTTCACACACAAAGAAAGAAAATATGTTATGTGAATATGTGTCCGGAAACGCTTACTTTCCATGTTAGAGCTCATTTTATTACTTCTCTTCAAATCACATTAATCATGGAATGGAAACACACAGCAACAGAACGTACCAGCGTGATGTCAAACACTTTGTTACAGGAAATGTTTCAAAATGTCCTCCGTTAGCGAGGATACATGCATCCACCCTCCGTCGCATGGAATCCCTGATGCGCTGATGCAGTCCTGGAGAATGGCGTATTGTATCACAGCCATCCACAATACGAGCACGAAGAGTCTCTACATTTGGTACCGGGGTTGCGTAGACAAGGGCTTTCAAATGCCCCCATAACTGAAAGTCAAGAGGGCTGAGGTCAGGAGAGCGTGGAGGCCATGGAATTGGTCCGCTTCTACCAATCCATCGATCACCAAATCTGTTGTTGAGAAGCGTACGAACACTTCGACTGAAATGTACAGGAGCTCCATCGTGCATGAACCACATGTTGTGTCGTACTTGTAAAGGCACATGTTCTAGCAGCACAGGTAGAGTATCCCGTGTGAAATCATGATAACGTGCTCCATTGAGCGTAGGTGGACAAAACTAAAATGAGCTTTAACACGGAAATTAACGTTTCCGGACACATGTCCACATAACATCTTTTCTTTATTTGTGTGTGAGGAATGTTTCCTGAAAGTTTGACCGTACCTTTTTGTAGCACCCTGTATATAAACTTTATTCCAAGTCACCAAATTGTCTTCTTCTGAAATACCGGATTGTTAAAGTAGGGCTATTCGCGCGTCGTTAGCTGTATTGTTTTTTGACCCCCGCCACCCCCTTTGATAGTTAGGCAGTCGGTGGTTTTTACGCTAACAACGATGATTTCCAGTCAGTGAGTGATATGTGTAACAAGTTTAGTTGAAATGGGTTCAGTTATTTAGGAAGAGAAGTGGAACATACGTGTATACCAACATACATGTGAGGGGCAGTCAAATAAAAACGCCACGACCGCCACAACGGGGCCATGGAATGAATGGCTCTATTGAAAAGTAATTATCACACGCATCAAGACATTTACCCTACTGGGATCAGAGACGATCAGGTCCTCTTAGAACGCGGTCGACCGCTGACGGATCCGCAACCTCACTTTCAAGTCCCACTGGAAACGATGTCCACGAGTGTCTATCTTCAGGTCGCCAAAGATGCGAAAATGATATGTTGAAGGCTCAGAGCGGTAAGGCGGATGTGGGAGTGTTTTCCAACCAAACTGCTGAAGTATTACGGAGGATGTTGCAGTGTTTCCCAGCGAAACCGCTGAAGCGTAGCCTTCGTCTGATTGGAGGAATGGGGTGGCCATTATTGTGCAAGAGGACGATTCCGTCCTACAGAATTCTGACAGCCCGAGGGCAAATCGCCAAGCCAACAGTGGAAACAGCTCCCCCACCGAAGAAATCCAAACTTGTTCAGACAAGTGAAGGTCATAATGAACTATTTCTTCGACGGCATGGGCCTTCTGCTCGTCGAGTTACTCGAGATTGGAACCACTTTCAGTACACAGCATTATGAAGGCACTTTGCAAAAATTGCGACGCGTCATCACGGGAGAACGCCCAGGTATGATGCCGGACGTAATCATCTCGTTGCATCATAACATCAGACCCCAGACAGCGAATAGGACGAAAGCTACGCCTTAGTGGCTTGGCTGGGAAACGCTACATCCTCCGTAGAGTCTGCATCCTTTACCGAGTAATTTTCTCATCTTTGGCGGCCTGCAGAAAGAAATGCGTGGACGTCGGTTCCAGTCGGACGAAGAAGTGCAAGAGTGGGTGCGGTTGGGGATCCGTCAGCGGCAGACCGCGTTCTACGGAACAGGAATTGATAGTTTCGTCTCCGACTGTGATACATATAGTCACATGTGTGGTGATTATTTTTGAAAGGAGCCTTTCCATGGCCCCGCTCTGGCCGGCGTTTAGTTTCCATTTTACTGTCCCTTAGTTATACGAACAACCGGTTTTTTAAGAACGTTTATCGATTTACCACTTTGGTGCAATGGACAAAAGAGACATTACGCTTCAACACCGGTTCTAGCGGTTCTACGCGCTACAGCCTAGTAGCGCGACCGCTACTGTCGCAGGTTCGAATCCTGCCTCGGGCATGGATGTGTGTGATGTCCTTAGGTTAGTTATATTTAAGTAGTTCTAAGTTCTAGGGGACTGATGACCTCAGAAGTTAAGTCCCATAGTGCTCAGAGCCATTTGAACCATTTTTTTGAACCAGTTCTAGCGTTGATAATGAGCTCAATTTGACGAAAGAAGAGAGTCCACAAGTTTTCTCAGGTATGCCACACCAGCTGACGTCATTAATTCACTATTACATCCCGCAGAGCTACAGAACTGTGTGTTAAAATTACGAACAACTTTAGTTGGAAAGACCACATAGATAATATTGTCGGGAAGGCGAGCCAAAGGTTGCGTTTCATTGGCAGGACACTTAGCAGATGCAACAAGTCCACTAAAGAGACAGCTTACACTACACTCGTTCGTCCTCTGTTAGAATATTGCTGCGCGGTGTGGGATCCTTACCAGGTGGGATTGACGGAGGACATCGAAAGGGTGCAAAAAAGGGCAGCTCGTTTTGTATTATCGCGTTATAGGGGAGAGAGTGTGGCAGATATGATACACGAGTTGGGATGGAAGTCATTACAGCATAGACGTTTTTCGTCGCGGCGAGACCTTCTTACGAAATTTCAGTCACCAACTTTCTCTTCCGAATGCGAAAATATTTTGTTGAGCCCAACCTACATAGGTAGGAATGATCATCAAAATAAAATAAGAGAAATCAGAGCTCGAACAGAAAGGTTTACGTGTTCGTTTTTCCCGCTCGCTGTTCGGGAGCGGAATAGTAGAGAGAAAGTATGATTGTGGTTCGATGAACCCTCTGCCAAGCACTTAAATGTGAATTGCAGAGTAGTCATGTAGATGTAGATGTAGATGTAGATGTAGATATTAACTGCTAAATTTCACACGTTGTGCCAGATAGTCCTAGATACTTCCTGCTAGCTTAGGATAGAGTGACTGGCGGTAAAGGCGAGGTGTGATAGGATTTGTTGGTATTTGTCAAATTAGGATCATATCTTGCAGTCATGTTAACGTGACTGTTGTGACCTTGGAAGACCGGAGTGACATAGTTCAGTCGACACGAAGATTTAGGAGCAGGATAACACTTGGTCATCGAGACTATTGAAATAACCATTCCAGCTCACGTACGCGGTAACGTGAAGGATGGGTACCAGTAAGCGTTCTAGAAAAAGATCCAAAGCATCACACTAAACCACTTGCGGCTCGAACTATGACCTCCATATATTGTGCGTTCAGCGCTTCGTTGACAACGATGTAACAAAAAAATGGTTCAAATGGTTACGAGCACTATGGGACTTAACCTTTGAGGTCATCAGTCCCCTAGAACTTAGAACTTCTTAAATCTAACTAACCTAAGGACATCACACACACCCATGCCCGAGGCAGGATTCGAACCTGCGACCGTAGCGGTCACGCGGCTCCAGACTGTAGCGCCTAGAAACACTCGGCCACTATGGCCGGCCAACGATATAACACCCTGGATGGAGATCACCAGGAAATCCCACGTACAATGAGATGATCCGAAGGAAATCCCACCGCTGGTTTAGCATTGTCAAACACGATGGAATGTTACAGTTTTCGTAGAAATTTTTGTTGCTGTCTAACAAGATTTTCTCAATCGTTTGGACTTTCTTTGTGTTTCAGATTTTTAATTTTTATTTAGAATCTAACATTGGTGATGTATCAAAAAAATTTCTTGTGAATAACTCGTTGAATATATTGGATTTAATTTCAAGGGACTATAATTTCAGGTCTTGGAACTGAGTGTATATTTTTTGTGTGAGTGGACGCGATTTTTTTTTTCTTCAGAGAGCGAGACAGAGAGTGTATGTCTGTCTGTGTGTGTGTGTGTGTGTGTGTGTGTGTGTGAATCAACAGAAACATTAGACGATCAATAAACACGGAACGATATCTGGCAACACTAGACACTGTAAACACACAATTCAGTAGAAGTGGAAATGAAATGTTGAAGTAAGTGAAGTCAAAAAGCGGCCGAAAATCAGCATCTCCAGTATGCAGATCGAGTAAATACATCTCCAAGATGACTCACATGGGTTAACAACATCAGGAATCTCTCTCTCTCTCTCTCTCTCTCTCTCTCTCTCTCTCTTTTCTTTCTTTCTTTCCTTTTTTTTTTTTCATCAGTCTACTTACTGGTTTGATGCGGCCCGCCACGAATTCCTTTCTTGTGCTAACCTCTTCATCTCAGAGTAGCACTTGCAACCTACGTCCTCAATTATTTGCTTGACGTGTTCCAATCTCTGTATTCCTCTACAGTTTTTGCCCTCTACATCTCCCTCTAGTACCATGGAAGTCATTCCCTCATTTCTTAGCAGATGTCCTATCATCCTGTCCCTTCTCCTCATCAGTGTTTTCCACATATTCCTTTCCTCTCCGATTCTGCGTAGAACCTCCTCATTTCTTACCTTATCAGTCCACCTAATTTTCAACATTCGTCTATAGCACCACATCTCAAATGCTTCGATTCTCTTCTGTTCCGGTTTTCCCACAGTCAACGTTTCACTACCATACAATGCTGTAATCCAGACGTACATCCGCAGAAATTTCTTCCTCGAATTAAGGCCGGTATTTGATATTAGTAGACTTCTCTTGGCCAGAAATGCCTTATTTGCCATAGCGAGTCTGCTTTTGATGTCCTCGTAGGTAACACAAAATAATAATTTAAGTTCACGAAACTTGCGCTGCAAAAATTGTTTCTAGCCGGAAAAAGAAGAGAATAAAAAGAGTAAACCTTGTATTGTAACATATTTGTAACTATCTGTAACGCATTTTTTACACACATAAAACATACATGTACCACTGAAGGTGCTTCACAAATAAAAGAGATGAAACGTTTATGGCAAAAAAAACTGTCTTTCCTTTAGTTACAAACTCACATCAGATTCTGAAGGAACTAAGGGAACGACAGAAACGGAAAAAACGACGATCTGTGAAATTTATTTACAGAACACTGAATCAGTTACAATAAGAACTGACAATTTGAGAATCCTGAACACCCTCAATAGTTTTGTCACCCTCAACAGTTTTCTGTGGATTCCCACGATTTGATTTTCATCTCTGCTTGTTTCTTGTTAGGTCGTGAAAGTATATTCATGAACCTGGTACTGCTGCTCAACTATCTTTTATGTGACATGCGAGTCCCGAATTTCACATTTTGTCTTCTTGGATCCACGAATTTTGGCGGTTCACAAGGTACGTGCAATACGATTATACATTAAGTAGTCAGCCACCAACTAGAATTGGGAATGGCTGCATCGGAAACAAAAGCTTTTTCGCAATTATAGTATTTTCTGGAGGTTGAATTGCAACATTGCTTACAGTAAATAATACTATGACAAGTTACTTAATAAAATTGGAAACAAATGTTTGTTCGATTATTTTTTTCAGTATTTCTATCCTCCCTTGCATCTTGGTCTTTTAAATTTTTCGAGATTTGCATAGAACATGAAATTGTAGCCAAAAAGGTTTAATTTGACCTTAAACGGTTGTAATATTGAGCTTGTCCTTAGGCTTGCCTGGTTGGCAACATGTCCCTTGCTGAATCCTTCTGTTCGCTGCAAACTCATGGATTTAGCTTTCCACAGGATCCATTCTTAATGCTTTTTCATAAAATCACAATAAAAGTATTTATCCACTTTTGTCTTATTCAACAGATTCTTCCTTTTTATTTGCTTTGCAAATTTGTACAATAGACTCAACAACTCATTTTTACTCAAAGACAAAAGTGGCTATCTAAATTTTTAACGTGTTTGTACAATACTGCTTCATATTCATTGCTGAATGTTTTCGGAAAAACTTATTATTAGCTGAAACGGGTTTCGTGACCATCCCTTTGTTTTCCCTTAAATTTTTATGTCCACCACCCAACGTACCTCCAGGAAGTGAGTCTTTCTAACTCTCTTCACTAACAATTATTTCAAGAAGCCTGATTGTTTCTGAGGCTTCCTTCATTGTATATGAATTCCGTTTATAACCTGACTTCACCAACTTTGCCTGTCAAAGAAAAAAGCGCAAAAATTTAAGTTTTTGTGCTATCCGGTTTGCTCAGTACAACCTGAAATTGTTTCGACCGATACGATTCGAACGTACCACTCTTGCGTTTTAAAAATCCCGTTCTTATTAATTGGGCTAAACATTGTCACAGCTTACAACATACTGTACAAAATAGCTAACATAGTAGCAAGCAATGTAACATCCAAACTAGATGGTGTCACTGCACTGGTACACACAGCATGAACTGATGTCCAAATGTCCAAGTGAAGCACTTCCTGTTGTGTTAACTTTATTTTGTTCGTCGTCTTTTTTACAAGAGCCTGAAAATTATTTTTGCAGTCAGCCAGAAAGCGACGGAGAACACACTGGCCTTAATTTCCAGTCTGCAAGTCTACATTCTTCTTGTACTCGCCGAAAAAAAATAGGTTCAAATGGCTCTGAGCACTATGGGACTCAACTGCGGTGGTCATTAGTCCCCTAGAACTTAGAACTACTTAAACCTAACTAACCTAAGGACATCACACGCATCCATGCCCGAGACAGGATTCGAACCTGCGACCCTAGCAGTCGCACGGTTCCGGACTGCGCGCCTAGAACCGCGAGACCACCGCGGCCGGCTGCTCGCCGAAAGAAATGTTTTTACTCTCTATTTCTTCAACGGGATCAGGAACCATGATTGTAAGTGAAAGTTTTGCGTTTTAACTGATGGATATATCTGATAAAATTTTACACACACAATATAGTAATATTTCAGATAATGATAATGATAATAATAATAATAATAATAATAATAATGTCCCTATCATAAACACAGCTATGGGTTCAGAGGTGACCTCTAAGGCTAGTTCCCATTAAATGGCCTTTCTCCCTGACTTTTAATAATCAAAATTAATTGCTCGCCAAAAAGCGGAAAATAATCTCGCCACTTGCAACGCTGTTCGATTAATATTGCGGGCGGTACTGTGTACATTCGCTAAATCTAAGCGATCCATGACGGTGTACAGTCCTTGCGAATTTGCTTCCTATTTGTACCGAA
Organism: Schistocerca gregaria; assembly: GCF_023897955.1. Lineage (NCBI taxonomy): Eukaryota > Metazoa > Arthropoda > Insecta > Orthoptera > Acrididae > Schistocerca > Schistocerca gregaria. Next base: position 201,668,612 of record NC_064926.1, read on the forward strand.
CACATGCGTTTAGTAGCAGACTGGCTGTGACGTCATCCGAGGCAGCGCGTGAGCCGTCGTTTGACTGACGCGTACCGATTGATAGCTGGGTGCGAACTGTGTGTCACTGCCTCCCTTGCCATATTTATACGTCGGCGCTGAGGATGGCCGAAGGGAACATCTGCCGTCATCTGCTGTATACCCAGGTAACAGCATCTAAATCGCTGCTCTCTCGGACACGTGTTATTTATTAACTCGGTCATGAATCAATTTGTGAACTTCGTAATTTTTGTATGAATGGAGCTAAGTTGGCTTTAATCACAGAAAAAGTTTAAGCTCCACTGCATTTAAACTTTGTCGGATAGAATTCTTAGAACGCAACCGACGGTAGAGCATGACCTCTGGATTACACCTTTAAGAGACCATGTATTGGTTATTATTTACATTACGGTCTGGAAACTTGTTATAGCTTTTTTATTTTATGCAATTAATCAGGTGTTGTAATCAGAACTTTCTATCATTAATATAAATGATACTTAATCTATTACAAGTAAAAATATTTTGTTTCAGATTTAGTTCTTAGTGAATTACTCGAAAACTGTTAGAAGTAGTTTAATGGGGTCACCTAGTTAACGTTTTTATATCAGACTGAAGCTTCATACGGATTTTCATATTTCTGAATCTAATATTCTGCGCCTTCAATTTTTCGTGAAAACACCGAATCCTGACTAAAACATTGTTCCGGTCAAGTTGAGACTTGTAACAGTTGATTTTGACATACATGCAGATTCTGAACAGTTTTTGGCTTTCTAGCCTTATCATTTAGCACAACATGTTTTTTACTTTAGGGAACCACATTCATCTGACCACTCTGTGATTTAACAATTCAAACATTAATATACTGAAGCACGTGTTGACAAACTTTGGAAAAGCTACTTTAATTTTTAATTTCATCCTTCAGTCCAATACTGGTATGTTACGCACAGGCGCGTTATGACGTCATGGCTCTAGTAGCAGTGAACTTGAGTAAGTCCTGGCACACTCGCTAGTCTCTGTATCTCTGAAACGGTACAGCGCTTGTTTCGCTACACTGTATGTATTTACTGCCAAGAAGCTCACAACCTCATGCATAAAACATACGTGAGTACTTGAGACAAAAAGAAATTAAGCAAAGAGTAGCACCGCATTTGCTTTCGAGAAGCTCATGCACTACCCGAAAACAGACATTGCACAAACATGGCGGCAATGGAGCTTCCACTAGCATTCGACAGCCCCTGTTTACACTGCCGGTGTAGATGCAGCATACACTATATGTATTCACTGCCAAGGAACTCACAATTCCATGCATAAAGCATACGTGAGTACTTGAGACAAAAAGAAATTAAGCAAAGAGTAGCATCGCATTAGCTTTGAAGAAGCTCATGCACCACCCGAAAACAGATATTACACAAACATGCGGTCAATGCAGCATCTACTAGCATTCGACAGCTCCTGTTTACACTGCCAGTGTAGATGCAGCATACACCACTATATGTATTCACTGCAAAGCAGCTCTCAAGTCCATGCATAAAGTATACGTGAGTGCTTGACGCAAAAAGAAATTAAGCAAAGAGTAGCATCGCAGTAGCTTTCAAGAAGCTCGTGCACCACTAGAAAACAGATATTACACAAACATGCGGGCAATGGAGCATCTACTAGCATTCGACAGCCCCTGTTTACACTGCCAGTGTAGATGCAGCACGCCTGCTCCCACTCCCCCACCACCACAACAACAAGGAGGGCAGCACATACCGCACGAAATCACTCAGTGTCACACAACGATAAGCAACAAGAAATGTGGTGTGTGCAATGGCAGGCTAATCAATCCCCATCAATGCAATGAAATCCACATCCTTACAAACTCAGCGAATCACTAATATGAACAAACGAAAAGTGTTATAATTAACTATATCCGTAGTTTCATACCTAGTATTCTTCAACAACTGCCTCCAGCCATACCAGTTGGTGCTCAGGCTGTTAGCAGAGTGTATTGGACTTAGTGTAACTGGTCTGCTTTCTTCATTCGTTTGACAGCGAAAATTATCAAGAGCATACTACCGATTCGTTGTTGATGCAGGTATCCACAGGCAAGTCGGACACATAGCTAAGAATGGACTGCACAAAAGTGTTCTGTAATACTGGACAATTAAATGATTGTACTTTATTGGTCTATCTATAACTATGTATTTTCTGTCTATAACTCTTCCTTTCAGGCCGAGAGGTAGGATTATGTGGGCAAAAGAACAAATATTGTTAACTATTGCCATTTTGAGACTGAGATACTATGTGATCAAAAGTATCCGGACACCTGGCTGAAAATGTCGTACAAGTTCGTGGCGCCCACCATCGGTAATGCTGGAATCTAATATGATGTTGGCCCACCCTTAGCCTTGATGACAGCTTCCACTCTCGCAAGCATACGGTCAATCAGATTATGGAAAGTTTCTTGGCGAACGGCAGCCCATTCTTCATGGAGTGCTGCCAGGGGCTGGCAGATCACGTTCACCAGGCATTCACCATACTCACAAGCTGCCATCTGATCACCACATTGTGTACTATGATTCGTCACTTCAAGCACTGTTTTTCCACTGTTCAATCGTCCAATGTTTTCGCTTCTTACGCCAAGCGAGGTGTCGGTCGGTGAGGCCTGGCACGAAAGTCGGCGTTCCAAAACATCCCAGAGGTGTTCTATAGGATTCAGGTCAGGACTCTGTGCAGACCAGTCCATTACAGGGATGTTGTCGTCGTGTAACCACTCCACCACAGGCCGTGCATTATGAACAGGTGCTCGATCGTGCTGAAATATGCAATCGCCATCCCCGAATTGCTCTTTAACAGTGAAAAGCAAGAAGGTGCTTGAAACAGCAATATAGGCCTGTGCTGTGATAGTGCCACGCAAAACAACAAGGGATGCAAGCCCCCTTCATGAAAAACACGGCCACACCATAACACCACCGCCTCCGAATTTTACTGTTAGCACTACATACGCTGGCAGATGACGTTCACTGGGCATTCTCCACACCCACACCCTGCCATCGGATCGCCACATTGCGTACCGTTATTAGTCACTCCACACAACGTTTTTCAACTGTTCAATCAGCCAACGTTTACACTCCTTACACCAAGCGAGGCGTTGTTGGACATTTACCGGCGTGATGTGTGCCTTATGAGAAGCCGCTCGAGCATGAAGTGCAAGTTTTCTCACATCTCGCTGTCATAGTACTTGCAGTCGATCCTGACGCAGTTTGAAATTCGTGTGTTATGGTATGCATAGATGTCTTCCTATTATACATTACGACCCTCTTCAACTCTCGGTGATCTCTATCAGTCAACAGATGAGGTCGACGTGTACACTTTTGTGCTATACGTGCCCCTTCACTATCACATCGGAAAAAGTGGACCTAAGGATATTTAGGAGTGTGGAAACCTCGCGTACTGGCGTGTGACACAGGTGACATTCAATCACCTGACCACGTTCGAAGTCCGTGAGTTCCACGGAGCGCCCAACTGTGCTCTCTCACGACGTCTAATGACTACTGAGGTAGCTGATATCGAATGCCTGGCAGTAGGGGGCAGCACAATGCACCCAATACGAAAAACATATGTTTTTTGGGGTGTCCGGATACTTTTGATCCCATAGTGTATGTAGAATCGTGCTCCGCTGGGCGAATAACTCACAACTGCATGAATAATAATTATTACAGCATGTCAATATGATCGCTTGATCGCGCTGAGCCATTGGACAACACTTGAGTCGTATGTGATGTGTTATCACCAATTTGCTCTTATACAGTGTTCAATTGCTTTTACACTTGACCTGTTCGATCAGCTACTTTTACCTGTACACCGTCTTGTCGGTTGGGCAGATCTTGGATCAACGTTTTCTTCGCGAAACTAAGTTGGGTTTTGGGAGCTGGCACTGTGGTGCCCTGTTCATGACATACCTTAGCGACAGTCTGGTCTATCGCTTTGTTTAGCTCTACTTCGAATGTTTCAGTAATTTTACTATCCTTCTGTTAGCAATTCCTCCATTTGGCTTTCAGGTTTAGCAGGCTCTTTTCACCGTGATCTTCAGACTGATTTGCTCTAGTTGCAAAGTCTCAAAACTGTCGGACAAATCTTTTAATTTTTTAAATAGGTCCTTAATGGCTTCCTGCAAACGTGATATTATGTGATCCTGGTCGGATCTTAATATTTCTGTTACGTGGGTACCCACTTCTGCTTTCAACTGTTCTGTTCCTTTGAAGTCAGTACCACCATTAGACTGTTGTTTATTTGCAGTGTTACATTAACACCTACACGATCATGATTTCGGCTTCAAAGTGCGATTATCAAGTGTTTTAAGTGATACACAGTGCTTCAGATGGAAAACTCTCGTATTTAAAATACACTATTAGACGCACTGTCTAAGGGCCGATATTTATGATAAAGTCTACTGGTTTGGTTCATCACTGAGCATACCATCTTGAGTCAATGGTAGTCAATTTGTTTAATAGTGTATTTTAAATATGAGAGTATGCCACCTTAGGCACTGTGTATCACTTAAAACACTTGATAATGGCACTTTGAAGCCGAAATCATGATCGTGTAAGTGTTAATGTAACACTGCAAATAAACAGCAGTCTAATTGTGGTACTGACTTTAAAGAAATACATTATGATTGTGGCCCCGTATTATGAAAAAATTATTAAGCGTTCTGTTTCATTCTTGAATTGTTCACTAACTTGCTCCATTTATTGTTTCAAAGGAGAATAATTATTAGACATAGTATCTTGCTCGTTATTGGTAAGAGATAGTTTCCTATTCGTGGTTTCTTGTTTTTGATTCATACTTTGTAACTTTTGCAAAATCAATGCAACAGTATCTTGCCCTGTACTAACGGATCAAATTGTGAGGGCTGATGTTACATTATCTATTATCAGAATCTGACTAGGAATCATTGCATCTGGATCAACTGCTCGATTAATATTCACAGTTTTAACTTCAGCAATAGCACTAGTGGTTACGATACTGGATTCTGAATACATGGTATTTTCATCTGGTGAGGTAATGTTATTGGCCGCAACTGGATCGACAGTTCTCTTTACATCGACTGACTCGCCATTAACAATCTGATTATTCTCATTTGTTGCAATATTTACGCCATTTTCAGCGATCGGTGGCGAGTTAAGAACACATAGCTTTCTAAAACGTTACTGCTTATACATAATACAACTCGTTAATGCACTTATAAATGTAACAGCTAGGACCTTACCACTTCCTTAAAAAGTTTGTTACCAGCAGTTTCTCACTCATATTAATTAATTGGGAAAGTAGCAGCATGTCAAGAACAATCCTAAGCGTAGTCCAGTATGTGCTATATCAATAATACTACACTTTGGGACCTGTGATCATGAAATAAACCTACACAACATATCCATTACACCTTAAGTAGACACTGTAATTGGTAGGAACGCTTAAAACAATTATATTCTCCTAATATTCCCAAAATTCTGCAATCATCATTGTTTATAACACATTTAAAACAGAAGTGATTTCAAAGTAATTGAAATTGGTAGAAGTCAGCTTTAATACTTATTGATGATACATAGTTTAAAATTAAAAATAAAGTACAGAATCCAATTGAACTTCGTAATTACAAGGCATTATCATGTCTGCCTTACTCAAATTCGAAATGCTGTTTTACTGAAATGAAGCACGTTTTTATTAAAGTTAGGAAACATTATGGGAAGAATTTATATTCTATGTTTTACAAATGATACACTAAAATGTAATATGTATTGCTGTATTTCTACATCTGACTATTTTCATTGTGAATGAGACTGCTCTGTAATTAAAGCCATATATTATGTAATGTCACTTTACTTTATAATTTATTAAGTGTTATTTAATGTTCTGTCATCTGTCAACATTCATTGCATTTCTTCGATTTACCGTTTTTACCAATCACATCAGTGTGGCTAAATGTATATAAGGCCTAAGTGGAAGCACAAATATACACCCATTTTGCTTAGAGTATTTGTGTGAAATGTGTGTCAATCACTTCTGTAAACAGTAATCGATTCTAAAACGCATACACTGTGACAACTTTGTACAGTTGTACCTTGAAATAAACAATAAAGAAACTCCATATTACATGTGATATGAATTAACTTGGTCACTGTTTGTAAGACCAGGACTTCTGTTTATTCTTATTTTAATAGAAACAGCAGCAAGATCAATTCTTCAAAACAGATAACACAGGTTAAGCATTTGATCCCAGCCAAAGAACCCTTTTATGGAGAAACTCCTCTTTTGATTGAGGAGCTGGGGTCAATATAAATTTCCGACCAGAGTGATAATACAGTTTTTAATTTCAGGTATATTTCGAGGACATATTTTGCACAATCAAGATTTGAAACAAAATTTGGATAAAGGAGAGAATAAACAAAGATGAACAATAGTTTGGACTAAAATGTGGCCCAAACTTCAACTGTGATAACAGCAGACTACAACATCATATAACTGTGTCTGCAACAACATCATCATCTGCAAAAAGGTATTTCAACTATTGTCTCTGCTTTTCTTCAAAGTGATAGGGAGTCTAGATCATATGAATACCGCTTTGTTTGGGATTGTAGTTTTATTTTTCATTTTATTTTGAGTGATATTTTCTATTATGTAAATATATGGCAATATAAATGACTTAAAAGTCGAAAACGTTAATGAAATAAGGAGAAGGATGAGGAGGAGGAGGAGGAGGATGATGAGGAGGAAGTAGAACACCATAATGACGAGGAGTTCCACAGTAGTGTAGAGTCTGAGGAGGAAGGAATAGATCACAAACTGAGTACTGTTGGTACACCTTTAATAAACCTTGATGACAGAGAAGGCACGAACAGTAGCAGCAGTAGTTTGTTTTACAGTTTACTGAGTTTAATAACAGAAACCTCATCAAAACAGAATGAACAAGTAAATGAAAGACTTCATTTTAAGAAGCGAAGACAAATTTCAGAGTTACTGAAAAGACACTTAACTCAAATTAAACTCAAAGAAAGCAAATAGTAGAAAATAACAGAAAAGTTTGAGAATAGTACGATTAGTTTAAAAGAAGTTTTTGGGAATGAACATCACAAAGTCAGTAACGTCGCTGACAGAGTGGAGGTAACAGAAAAAAGTTTAGAAACTGAAAGTGATGATGAAAATTTCAAAACACTACATTCAGTTGTCAAAAATGAAATGCAAATTAGAAGTAAGAAATTAGGTGAAATAACTAAACTTTTAAGTGATGTTGATGAAAGTTTTACCAATATTTAAAATGTAAAGTCAAAAGCAGGTGAGCTTTAAGAGAGTATTGCAGCTAGAAATTTTTACAGTAATATCAATAATACTTGGAGTGACATTATCATCAAAAATTTTACAGGTGATAATAAAATGCATCCTGTAGATTTCATTTGTAAATGCATGGTAATTTTGCCCTAATATGTCAGATAACTTGAAAATAAAATTGTGAAAGAATTTTTAAACTGTGAGGCGCTATCATGGCCAAACCGGATTATTAATCCAGATTCTAATTTTGTAGAATTTCAAAGACGTGTCATGAACGAATTTTGGGCAGAAACTAAGCAAACTACAACTAAGCATGAGTTATTAAATGGACGTTGTTTTGAAGATGGTGGTGGCAAAATGAAAAACTTTTGTGGAGAACAGACTAAGACACTAGTGCACCTAGCAACACTTTTAGATAAAATGATCCCAACTGACACCCTTAAAAGGCGATTAATACATGAAATTAAATGGGGATTGGTCTATAGACCAGATGAGTCAATAGAAGAATTTTTAAGATGCATAGATAAATTGCATATGGGTTAGAAGAAAATTGACAGTCACAGGGAGAGACAGAATGAAGATGAAACTCATAGGAACAGAGGTTTTTCCTGTGATAAGGCTGATAGAGATTTTTTTATATTGAAGATATTGTCGATACTTTGCTGTGTGATGAATTAGGTGGAATGATCGATGTGGAGATTAAAGATGATGGTTCAATGTAGAAAGAAGTTAGTAGTGTTATTGTAAGTTTAGATGATGATTCTATGTTAAATAGGTAACTACATGATAATTTGCTTTTGCTAGTTGATGACAGTCAGATTGTGTACCCTTGTTCTGATGGAAGTAAGAGGAATGTTTTAATTAGTATGAAATATCGAAAGTAGGTTGTAATTATTATGATAATGTTGGGCATAGTAATAAAATGTATGAAACTTTAAGAGAAATTTGTCAAAGTATGCACTCTGGTAATGAAATAAAATTTGATTGAAATGAGGAGCCATTCACTCACAATGTAATTTTGGAAAGTTTGCAGTCTATAGACAGTAATGAAGTTTCAGGGTAAGAGAAAGGAATCAGTGTTAGAGAAAATGAGGAAGATATGGTATTTGAAAATGAAAATAATAAAAAGTCTGATGAACTGGGAAGACCCTTTGAATCTCTTGAGACTAATAATTGGAAAGGTAACTGTCTTTGGACACTGGTAATACAATTACTGAAATGTCTAAAAAGTTAAGAGAATAGTGAAAATATTTTTTGACTTTCCTGTAACAGATGCTAGAATCAAAGGAGATGCTGGATATAGTACTAAGTTAATTGCTAGACAATTTTTGATATTTTAAAACCGTTTTACGGATTTAAAATCAGTGGTGATAGCTGTACTCAAGGATGCTTAGTGATCGAGGTGAATTAAACCATGATACTTGGTATGGATTGGATAGTTATAGCAATGGTAAATTTTTATTAGAGGGATATGCAATAAGAGTTTTTACTGAACGAAAAAGTGGGGTATCTGGAAATACAATTATGATATTGTTATACAGTAGTCAAGTAATCAGATCATGGGGTAGTCGAAATTGGAGATAGAGGTTATTTTGAGGAAGAGGAAGAGCTTTGTAAGAATGAAACAAAGTTTTTCTTCTAGTGAAATAGTAGTTAAAAATTTAACTGAAGCAAAATCTTAAAGTACAGAAAACAGAGAAGATCTAGAAAACTTTCTGTGGACATACAGAAATTCAGTGAAGTTTTTGATGTTAAGTCAGGAAGAGTAAAATGTTATCAGTGTAAACTTAAATTAAAAGCTGATGACACATTTTTTCCCAATCCTAAATCATTTGATTATGTAAAAGAATGAAAATAGAAAGAGAATTGCAAAAAAAGCAAAACTGGCGAATAATAGACAGAAGTAGGAGTCAGTATAACAACCCATTATTGGTGGTATCTAAATGTGACAGAGGAGTAAAGCTTGGTTTATACTGTAGACGTCAAAACATGTATGAGGGTTGTTCAATAAGTAATGCCCCAAATTTTTTTAAAGGCCCTTAATGTACATAGTCAAACGTCCTTAATGGTGTTTCAGATTTGATTTTTGGTCTTTGCGCCAGTGAAGTTTCGAACTGTTCTGGCAGATGGTTAGCTGTAATGCATCTACAATCTGGCGTCTGTGTAGACTCACATTACAAGCACTGTGCTGTTAATGTATTCATGTGTACAGAAGAAGAAACCATGGTGAACATCCATAAACGTTTGTGTGCAGTGTCTGGCGATGCTGCAGTTGAAAGGAGTACAGTTGGGCGATGGGTAAAGAAAGTTACAGCCTCAGGAAACGCAGAAACAGAGCTCCACGATCAGCAATGCTCGAGACATCCTCTCGCAGTCACTGCTCCAGTTATGCTGAATCGTGCATGTGTTCGATCAGTATTGGAAGTGCGTCTGCAAGGATTGAGACTCTCAGATATTCAAAGAGGTCTGAGTACCTGGGAACACATGATCAAACTGGGTTGGACATCATTGACTCACCCACCCTACAGTCCTGACCTGGCACCCTTGGACTTTCATGTCTTTGGTCCTCTTAAAAATTATCTGTGGTGAACACACTTTTAAGTTGATAAGAGTGTCAGTCTTGCAGTTAAAACAGCAAGGAATACACGCTTTTCCACGACATTGGTGTATGGCTATAGAATGTGAGGTTGACTATGTAGAAAAATAGGACATGGACAAGAGATGTTGATGTAGATTGGCACCAAATTCTGACACTTAGCAATAAATATGTTCTGAGAAAAAAATGTCGGACATTACTTATGGAATGACCCTCTACTTTGAAAGTTAAACAGGCCAACCAGGGAATGCTGGTCAATTGCAAAATAAAAGTTTGAAAATGTAAAGTTCATGACTAGTCTTGTCTTAATATTCAATTTCTACCAAACTGAATTACAATGAGTCCAGGTAATTTTGGCATCTTTATATAATGGAGAAAACTTTCACTATTGTGTCTTACCATTCATGTAGCACAGTTTATTGGGGGATTATATTTTGTTTCAGGAAGAGAACTATTAGAAAAATTGACAATATATGTAGAAGATATATTATTGTTGAGTAGAACTTGGGAGGAACATATGGACACGCTGGGGGAAAATGGGAAAAGACGAGACTAAGGGGAATGACATTAAAAGTGAAAAAATATAGACTTTCTTCAGCTACACATTACAAAGAGGGAATTCTACCTGATCAAAGAAAAAAATCGAAATCCTTGCAAAATTTTCAAAACTTAGAAATAAAAAGGAATTACAGTCATTTTATGGATTAGTAGGATTCTATAGAAAGTACATAAAAATCAAAGCATTAAATGCACCGTATTTGACTAACCTTTAAAAAATACTTTGTGTGAGAGGAACAAAGAATGTCAGCTAGCTTTTGATGAAATTAAGAAATAGTTATTTGAGAGTAAAGATCCCTCATTGACCATTTTTAACTTTGCCTCTTCGCTTGATGACAGACAGTAACAATAAAAGATTAAGTATGCATCTATTACAAGAAAAAGAGGTCAATTGGATAACAGAACAACAGTCAACTGCACTCGCTAGTAGAACATTGCAAAGCAAGAAAATAATTGTCAGCTTGCTTATCAATACAGACATATTTTAATGAGCTCTTTGATACTTGCTTATTCCTTACATTTGCCTGCATAAAATAACACTTATAGTTATGCTGGTCACATCCAATTTATTACATACATAGTTATGTGAAGTCAGGAGCAATTTTGTTATTACTAACATTCTGTTGAGAACATTCTCAACTCAACATGCTAGGTTGGTAAGAACTACATCTGTCATTTAGAATTTGGTATGTGAACCTGTAATTGTGGCTTCATTTGATATCTATTAATTACACATTTAATTACATAAACCTACATTTGTGAAAATGCTTAGATATTTACTTGATGTGGGGTGGCCATGCGGTTCTAGGTGCTTCAGTCTGGAACCGCGCCACTGCTACTGGCACAGGTTCGAATCCTGCCTCGGGCATTGATGTATGTGATGTCCTTAGGTTAGTTCTAGGGGACTGATGACATCAGCAGTTAAGTCCCATAGTGCTCAGAGCCATTAGGAGTCCTCACAGACAGCAACCACTGCACACAATATTTCAAGATCTTTTAGGTAATTTGTGTGACCATGTATCCTTTCAGGCTGACAAATGTGCAGTGTGGTGGTGGACTGTGCATACACCAGATTTAGAGGACCATGCTGCCCCTCAAACATTTCCATCTGCTTGGCTGTGCACAAACACCATCTTAGCTTGTTCCTGATATGAATACCAGACAGTTCTGCTGCTTACAGCATGCTGTGTCAATCATTCAGCTTGCAACATACAACGAACATATGACTTGCAGTCAGAGAAACTTTCATTCATCAGTGTCACCTACAATGGCCATAATGCATTTCCAGACACATGTTCATGGGACCTTTTTCCCTCCATTTCCAATCGGGAGTCTGTCCCTAGAGTTTGCCTGCTTTATTAATATTCTACCTGTATATTTATTATTTATATCAATTATTATTATAACTTCAGATTTTTCATCTGTCGTGAGATATAGACGAAATATTACACATGTATATACATGATTTAGTACGCAGAAGTATAAAATTTGATTAGAAAAATGATTTGCTACCTTGCATTTAAAAATTTGATATGATATATGGGAAGAGATTCGTATTTAGTAAATGCAAATGAAGAATTGCAACATAATTTGCACACATGCTTTTAAAACCTTTACATTTGCTTGTGTACGCTAGATTGTCTTAAGCTTAATATTTCATGTCTGAGCTGCAGAAATACTCTAAAGTCTAATTTTGATGATACTTTTTGTGTAATACAAACTTGACTCAAACATGTCGTTGCTCTTCTATATTTCTCATTACAGCAGGATAGTGTACAAACACTAAGGTAAGAAGGAAAACCTTTAAATGTTTTGTGACAGTACTGACTGAGATAGCGATTATGATATAAGTACAATACTGAAAAAATTAAAATTTCATTTGACTTGAGCTATTTCTAACCAAAAACAATGATCACAATGATGGAAGTAAGGAGATGATTGAATTTTTCCCAAGATAGGAAAATTTTATGTTAATTAAAAGAAATAAATAAAATATTAACAATGCAGCAGCATCACTTTTGAAATAAGGAAATACTGAATGAGAAAAACTTACCTATTAACGTAAGTTCCTGTTGTGTTTACGAAATGTATTTGATAGTATTCAAGTTTAGCGAGCCTGTATTTCATCCACCAATCTCTTTTAATACGTATTTTTCACAGTTTCCCGAAGAACAGGTTTTTATTCATAGTGGCGTGTGTATGACGTGTATCTTCTAATTTTTCATCACGAGAACAGTTGTTTATGATCAGGCTGCGTGCCAGCAATTCGACAGAACATCCAATTAGCTGGAAAAACTCCAGTTGTGACTTGTGTGGCGCTGGTGATTTCACGACGGGATTTTGTATAGCTGTTGCGAACATACAGGACGTGGTTTGCTTGTTCTGGACATGCACTCATGCAGAGTCGGTTCATCCACATAGGCCACATAGGGTAGCGAGTACTAAGGCCCTAAATGGTCTGTAGTCCCGAAATCGCACTGTCCATTTCTACAGAGCAGATTTTTACAGCACTGAATTGAAATTAACAGTGTGTGCGCGTTAATGTGCATTATCCTTTTAGCACTAGGATACTGATATAAAACTGCATGTATTTTCAATCTTTTCAGGAATACATTCGTCGCAATTAACTTCATTAAACCATGTTTCACGTATTACAGATTAACACAATAGCTCCAGTTCTATGTTTTGATTCACTCTGAGTTGCTCTGCATTGTTACAAACTGGTGCCACAATCCTGTCGATGAAGATTGTGTCCTTATCATTGTTAACAATGTCTGTCTAAAAATCGTTTGCGAAGACGTAGGCCGCTATGTGAAACATGTACTAAGAAAAAAAAAGTTTGCGTTCAAGGCGCGTAATAACTGGGTCCCAGGATCGAGTCCCGCTCGTCAGTTTTTTTATTGATAACACAGTCATTTCCTTTAGTATTTATATTACAATTGATGTAATGGGAAAAATAAGTGTAAACGGATGAACTTTTATTAAATTTACAATGTTATTTGGCAGTCTACAAATATTTATCATCACAAATAATATAATATTCATAACTACCGACTAGTAAATGACCAAACGCACAAAGTGATACTGAAAATTTATGCTTGTCCGTGTCTTCAACAATGTTCTTATTTAATCGAAAGAGCACGAGAAATTGCTTCTTGTGAAGACGCTATTAAAATACACTCGATACTGCATGACCAATGATCAGCGCCGATATTTAAGGAAATGCTGCGTTATGCATGGTTTGCTTCCAAATTATCGGCTGAAAGAGAGGTTTTTGAAAATGTTAACGAGGTTTGTTTTTCCACGGAAAACCTCAAGAGACCTTGCGTGTGCGAGAAAATTGTATTTATTCAATGCAGCTGGTTCCGTTTAACCTTGTTTTTCATGTTTTTACGAAAAATATCATCCCGCAACTTGTAATGTCTAAAGCGACGGTTAAATGTACATCTTTCGAAAGCCGTCTGTGCCGGGCAAAACTTGGACATAACAAGCCGTTTCTGGCTACTTCCAGGTACAGGGGATTTCTCAAAGCACGGACAAGCATACATTTTCAGTATGAATTTATGCGTTTGGCCGTTTAATAGTCGGTTGTTATGAATATTATATGATTTTTGATAATAAAAAATTGTAGACTGCCAAATAACATTGTAAAGTTAATAAAAGTTCATCCGATTGCACGTATTTCTCCCATTGCATCAATTGTAATATAAATAGTAAAGAAAATGACTGTGCTAGAAATTACAACAAAAAAAAAAAACTGACGACCGGAACTCGAGCCAGCGACCCGGCGATTACGTGGCTTGAACGCTAACGTTCCATACCTCAGTCGGTAAAATCGGAACGCTTTTAAGATAACTTTGCTTTTCATCTGTCTGTCTGTCTGTTATAAACGGCTTTTTTCTGGAATAGGCAGACCTATCAAGATGAAATTTGTCACGTACTAAGGTCTGCGGTCCCCTGACGGTGTAAAACACGTAATCTTCTAGAACCGGATGAATACGAAAACACTAGTTTACATCAGTGTACTGACATTCAGATAAATTCATCGCTCATACATCCACAAGCCTATTTAACGTATAGTTATTTCTTGTAAAGCCATATAATTATGTTGAGTGCTCAGATCGTTTGTAAGAGTGCAGCCGTGTTACGTACGGTAGTGCGGGATTCTGGTTCGCTTTTGCATGATGATTTGTCTGGCATTATAAGCTAAGCTACTGCTTTACCATAAAGGGCCTGTAGATGGCATAATGGAATGGCGAAACCGCTTGCTACTGGAATAAATCAGACATGAAAAGTGTTATTTCATTTTTTGCTTGTTATGACATAGTAATTTTTAATGGAGGCTGCTTGTCAGTAGGTGAAAATAATGGCAAACCTTTTTGTCGTACCCTTCGTGACTACGATACAAAATCGAACATTTGAGCAGGAGAATGCAAGACTTCATTTTGCAGTTTACATCAGAAACGCCTTGAGGAATGTACAAAACCTTTTGACTGGTCTACCAGGTATTCTGATTTGCCATCCATAGAGCATGTCTGGGATGCGATGGATCTTCGTACCAGCTTGCAGCCAGCAATCTTCATGAAATGACACAACAAGTACTTCAGGACTGAAAAGAAATTACTGAAGATGACATTTACATGCTGTTTTATTTCATGTCATAAATAATACTAGAGTTCATGCACGCTCTTGGGGAGTCAGTTAATTCGGAATAGAATGAAAATGTCGTCATTCAGTAACACCTGTTGGTACATTTGATAAATATGAGATTGGTGCTTCATGATTAACACTTTCAATTTCTGGCAGTATGTAGCATGCAGTGGGTATAAGTGCAGGAAGTTCTGTTGGTTACTGCAGACGTTATACCCATCAACATTACGGCAGTACTTACAGCATTTACATAAGATTAATTACGGACATTACTAGTTATATATTTTTAGAATGGTTAGTACCTCCAAGTGCACGTGACAAGAGCAAACCATGAACGCTTGTTTTTCCATGGACAGCTGATCAGGTGTTGACGTATGGATGGTTGGACGAAAAATACTTAGTCTACACTTATAGGTCTTCTCCACCTAGTGGTGCAGTAGGACCGTGCGGAAAACATCAGGTCGTAAGGTTTGAGACTGTTTGTGGGAAGACTGTTCAACGCAGAAAAAAAGCAACCAACATTCCGACGTGTGTGCATATAAAAATTTCTGCACTTGTACCCTTTACACGTCATTTTTCTAGGAAATTATTACGAAATGCATGAAGACTAACAGATAAAATTGAAGGTTATGGGCTGAAGAACGTTGGGGACTAGAAATGGCAGTATCCTTTTTAAAGGAATAATTTCGGAATATGCCTTAGGCGATTTGGAGAAACTGTGGAAACGTAAATATGCTTGGGTGGACGGGAATTTTAAGCCTAGGCGTCTTGAACGAAAATCTAGTGTGCAACTGCGCTGTCTTGCGGATGACCAACAATAGGTGCATAGACTGGCAGACAATCGTCAAGAATATAAAAATATGAAATATAACTTTCGTTCCTGTAATAATCGAGGAATAATGGTTTTCAAGAGAATAAAACGCACAGACTGAGTAGCTCAGAAATACCGTGAGACTTTCGTGGTTCTACTTTCAGCCGAGCTATTTTAAACCGAAAGAATGTATGTCACAGAAGAAAGTAAAACAACAGACTGCCTCGGGAGCTCTTATTTTCGGTCTCAGCAGAGAGGAGAAAGCAAAGAGAATGCCTGAGAGTCTTGTCAAGTCGGCTTTAAAGGGGAAATTAGAGGGATTTAGTGACCTAAGTTCGTGACCGATTGGGTAAATTCTCTTGAATGTGTTACCGAGATCTTTCTGGAAGTGAATAAAAATACACCCCTTAATAAATTTAAGAAACTATAGTCTGGTTAAAATTACTTGTCAGTTGACGTCTGTCACTTCCCACAACGACTACCGGCTACCGTTTGGTTACAGGAGGTACACACACACACACACACACACACACACACACACACACATAGCGTGTCACTTCACAAGTGCTGTTAGACGTAGAGGTTCGATGGGAACGTGAGCTGCTCTGTCAACAACTGATTTTTAAGTGACTAATGAGTGAACTGCGGCAGAGGACGCGTTTATTTACCGTGAGTTTAAACTCATGTCTTAACCTAGCCGTTACCGTGAGATGAACAAAGTATCTGAGAAAACGGCGTCAACAACCAACAGCAGAACTAATAATCACGCTCGGTTTGTTTAAGGCGATTAATGCTAACCGTTACTAGCAAACTCAAGACAGAAAATTTTCAGTTTCAGTGCTAAAAGCAGACCATAATTTCTCGGTTTCATTGCTTACCTGAAACTATCCTGACACTTTCTACACGAGCTGACACGTTATCAACCGAAGATCAGTCCTGGTTGGCACAGTGTTACAGGTAATAGGCGACACGTGCAGATTCCAGACGAAAAGAGAATGATAGCAGGAAAAAATAAGAACAAACAAAAAGTCAATATTATGATGAAATTGATGCAGCTAAGTATTACATTTAAGCCATTTCAGTGAATATAAATAGTAATTTAAGTGATTTTGATAAAGTCTCAAAAACAAAAAAAAATTATCCATCTGATGACTGACTTACTGTGACCGATACCTGTCTACATTAAAAAATGTTTCAGTTTTATAAAACTTAGCTGCATATTTCACTATTGCGACGTGTCGTCGTGATATACATTGCGTTTACATACGCGCTGAAACATGGATGTGAAAATGATAACAAATGTGGAAGTAAGTGGAAAAACTGTCACTCCAGCGTAATTACAATAATGGTGTTTCATCTTTATGTAATTACATATGTATTTTCGACAAATGCTGCTTTGCCACTTACAGTTGTTCCACTTGTATCTGTCTAGTCACCAGAAAATAATTTCCTTTGTATTTATACAGTGATCTCCAGCAACGTAAACATGTACATGAACGCATAGACACCTGAGGATGGGCACAAGATCGAAACCGGTCGTGTGACGAATAAATAATCATTTATTGCGACTGGTAGCGGAAAATTTTATACACCCTATAAAGGAACAGTCACGGAGTTCAACAGCATCCGCTGTGGATAAAATTCACTCATATATGTTTGATGAGTTTGGATCCCAGCCCATGGGTCTGACTTTTTTGTTTTGCATTTCATCAGACATGATAACCGCACCGAAGCCAACATACACACAGATGTGGTAACGGAAGATGCACGTTTCATACACAGAACTAGCCAAACAATGAAAGTGAACGTACAGTCTGTTGTGCAGCGGACAGTTGAGGTGTGAAAATCACCACTCTGATTGAAGAACACCAGCTCCAACGCATGACGTGTCAACCGATGAGTAATTTTAATCATATTATATAGTCTGTTCTAGTATCACTATACTATTGTATTTATATAGATTTACATAGTATATATGTAGCTTCATACTACATTTTACACAGGAACGCTGAGGCTGAGTTGAGAGAGACTGACTCTAGTGCAGGTGATACGTTGTCATTCATCATCAACTCCTTTTGTTTCTCGGTCGAATATATGGTAACTTCAGATGATCACCAGCTGCGACATAGTCGCGCACCTGATCAGTGATACAATACTGTCAAATGTTTTTTATTCCAGTCTTTGATCACAATATCAATTCTTTTGACGATGACCGGTTTCAGTCAGTAATGACCATCCTCATATCTAAAATATAAAAATATATACACCCAACGAACAGTGTGTTTCAACGCAAAACAGCAATACGTATCACGATACACTATCATACAACCAGGGAAATGTACAGATGAAATACGGTAAAACGTACACCTTGTCCTAAAGTGATAAGGCCGCAATGGCATCGTCAAAACATATAAATATACTCAGCACAGCATCATCACATACATCTAAAATAAGGTGTAGACTAGGCCACATCGTCCACACAGTCATTTTTGCAGCTGGCTACTGAAGTATAGTAGCTACCAGAAATATGTTTCCCTACATCCTACATAGATGTAGCTACTGTGGGCTTAGATGTAGTCATAATTTACGTAAGAAACATAATCTGATAAAAACACATCAGGTAAAATACATGTAGCAGACTTTTAAATATTGATAAACTATTACAGAAACCAATTGTGGTACGGTAAAAGACGAATACAGTTGTCCAATATAAGAATTAAAAGGAAATATATAAAGGTAATAGGTCTCACACTTTTATCGCGAATTTACAGTCAACAATTAATATACGTAAGATATTGCCTTCAGCTGTCATATAGACATTTTACTTTCATAGGTAATTTTAGGTTGCTACAGCACTCCGTCTTCAGGCCACGAGTGGCCCACCGGGACCATCCGACCGCCATGTCATCCTCAGTTGAGGATACGGATAGGAGGGGCGTGTGGTCAGCACACCGCTCTAGGTTACATTTTTTTTTGGTCATCAGTCTACTGACTGGTTTGATGCGGTCCGCCACGAATTCCTTTCCTGTGCTAACCTCTTCATCTCAGAGTAGCACTTGCAACCTACGTCCTCAATTATTTGCTTGACGTATTCCAATCTCTGTCTTTCTCTACAGTTTTTGCCCTCTACAGTTCCCCCTAGTACCATGGAAGTCATTCCCTCATGACTTAGCAGATGTCCTATCATCCTGTCCCTTCTTCTTATCAGTGTTTTCCACATATTCCTTTCCTCTCCGATTCTGCATAGAACCTCCTCACTCCTTACCTTATCAGTCCACCTAATTTTCAACATTCGTCTATAGCACCACATCTCAAATGCTTCGACTCTCTTCTGTTCCGGTTTTCCCACAGTCCATGTTTCACTATCACACAATGCTGTACTCCAGACGTACATCCTCAGAAATTTCTTCCTCAAATTAAGGCCGATATTTGATATTAGTAGACTTCTCTTGGCCAGAAATGCCTTTTTGCCATAGCGAGTCTGCTTTTGATGTCTTCCTTGCTCCGTCCGTCATTGGTTATTTTACTGCCTAGGTAGAATTCCTTAACTTCATTGATTTCGTGACCATCAATCCTGATGTTAAGTTTCTCGCTGTTCTCATTTCTACTACTTCTCATTACCTTCGTCTTTCTCCGATTTACTCTCAAACCATACTGTGTACTCATTAGACTGTTCATTCCGTTCAGCAGATCATTTAATTCTTCTTCACTTTCACTCAAGATAGCAATGTCATCAGCGAATCGTATCATTGATATCCTTTCACCTTGTATTTTAATTCCGCTCCTGAACCTTTCTTTTATTTCCATCATTGCTTCCTCGATGTACAGATTGAAGAGTAGGGGCGAAAGGCTACAGCCTTGTCTTACACCCTTCTTAATACGAGCACTTCGTTCTTGATCGTCTACTCTTATTATTCCCTCTTGGTTGTTGTACATATTGTATATGACCCGTCTCTCCCTATAGCTTTCCCCTACTTTTTTCAGTATCTCGAACAGCTTGCACCATTTTATATTGTCGAACGCTTTTTCCAGGTCGACAAATCCTATGAACGTGTCTTGATTTTTCTTTAGCCTTGCTTCCATTATTAGCCGTAACGTCAGAATTGCCTCTCTCGCGCCTTTACTTTCCCTAAAGCCAAACTGATCGTCACCTAGCGCATTCTCAATTTTCTTTTCCATTCTTCTGTATATTATTCTTGTAAGCAGCTTCGATGTATGAGCTGTTAAGCTGATTGTGCGATAATTCTCGCACTTGTCAGCTCTTGCCGTCTTCGGAATTGTGTGGATGATGCTTTTCTGAAAGTCAGATGTTATGTCTCCAGACTCATATATTCTACACACCAACGTGAATAGTCGTTTTGTTGCCACTTCCCCTAATGATTTTAGAAATTCTGATGGAATATTATCTATCCCTTCTGCCTTATTTGACCGTAAGTCCTCCAAAGCTCTTTTAAATTCCGATTCTAATACTGGATCCCCTATCTCTTCTAAATCGACTCCTGTTTCTTCTTCTATCACATCAGACAAATCTTCACCCTCATAGAGGCTTACAATGTATTCTTTCCACCTATCTGCTCTCTCCTCTGCATTTAACAGTGGAATTCCCGTTGCACTCTGCACCGGATACTACAGGCAGTGTATTATCTATATTAATTTTTGACCGTAATTCACCATAAAAGTGTCCGACCTATTGTAAGTAGGCTGTTTAGATTTTTTTATTGGTAACGCCGCCGCCACGTAGCGCTCTGTATGAAAATCGCCAACAAAGAAACAGACAATGTCTCGCACTGCAGGCAGCCGCGTGCGCTGGCTGGCTCAGAGAAAAATAACATAAGCTAACCTTGAGCAAAATTCCAGTGTTCTTTACTACCGTATACCAGATGATGATTGACTTCAAGTTGATTTGCTGCATACTGAGGAAGAGTAAAGGTTTACACCACATTTCACTTGTAAACCCGTTTATTGAAAGATCATCTGCTTTTTAACTTTGTCTTTGCCATAAAACATTTCACTTCACATTTCTAGTATGCTTTGTCACACTGCGAAACTGTTAACATGCAACAAAGTTTTGAAGTTAACTATACAGTCTAGAACCTAGGGAACATTTTTAAACAGAAATTACGAATGCATTGTTATAGTGAACAGTCGACACAGTGTTGTTATTTGTACATTCTTGCTTGTTAGTTGCACGATTACGTAACGACTATAAGGCTTACATACTTAGAACATATACTGTTAATGAGGTTTTAATGCAACATTTTCGTTTAGTTGAAAAGACATTCTTTATTTGAAGTTCATTCGGTGAGATTAAAGATGACTTAGCGTTTGGTTTCTCTGATAGCTACACGATTATATCACGACGCTACTAATATGTGACACGATTTACATTGTTGCTTTTGCGGTGTATCTGTTTTATATCTGCACAGTTTTTCTGAATTATTCTGGAAAGTAAAAGATGTTTTACTAGTAACTTTTGTGGTATAGAAACAACGAGACAGCCTTTTCCGTAGCACAACAATATGTTACATTATAGTACTTTCTTGATCACGGTAAGGTATGTAATATCTATGATATCTATACGGAAAGCATTTCACCTTCGTTTATGATGAGGTAAGTACATTGACTTCAGCAGAACTTTGCTTAGAGAGGACGATAACTACGACAGTTCCACAGAATTATCTTATAGCAAAACGCACAGTTAGCTCTACAGGGCACGCATTTGAGTGATTAATTTGGTACTTAAACCATTTATTTATCAATATTGTTGAATTAAAAAGAAAGTTTTTTGTGATACATTTCATTCCATTGCTGTAATCTGTGACACCTGAGGGTATAATTACATTAATCCTCAGGGGGGTACAAGCTTACTTTGTGTACCATGTGTCTGGCAAACACAAGGAGCCCTAGCTAATATGGTATTTGCTTATACAACTTTACACATCGGTACCATATTTATCTAACACATAAATTACACACTATCTGATCATTTAACTGAGAGACAAACATTTTTTTTACTACATCAGTGACACATGTTTACATAATTACACTGTTGGATAACTTCACACTTACGAAATTGTATTTTGTCTGTACTTTGTAAATTGTTCATACTTTTTCGGAACCATTGTGATACTATGAGAGCTTTGAATGAAATAATTGGGTATGAGATCACCATTTTTAAAGTACAGTTGAGGTATATGACACTTTTGACATGAGCAGAGAATTTTTTTTAGGTTTTGAAATTATTGGACGAAGTTTTATGATGTTATGATGATGATGTGTATTACGCTGTTGCGGTATGTTTATGATCAATAAACTGATGCTATATGAGTTATTTGATTATGCTACTTATCTGTTATGATGGAATATTGAAGAAGTGTCGACGAATAAGGTAAGAAATAATGAGTAGAGGTTAGGGACTCTGGTTTGTGAAAAAGGTTGTTGGAAACCAAGAATCGTACTTTAAGAGTTATGAAATGTATGTAAATGCGTGAATGTATTACAATGCCGACGAAAATTTTTGGACACTGTTATATCAATAGGATTTTGTTTCTACTGATGTGTAACGCAAATTCTTGAACTGTGAATTTTTTTATATGAGACTGCCACTGTAGCGGAAACTGGTGTCGTAAATATTTCGATAAGACAGTTAAGTGACCACCTGTACGTAATGCATCGTGGGCACCCAGCTGCGCGACAACCACCTGACAAAAAGAAAGCCATTAGTGTGTGCCTTTCAGAGACACAGGTAAAAAGAAAAAGAGGCCATTATCCTCGCTATTGACATTCATTCCTTTGTAGAAAGCATCGCAAATACGACACGCTCAAACTTGAAAACATATGATTATACTGTGGAGCTCTTAATTTATGATATTTACTAAAATGCCTAACGAAACGATGAGAAACACTACACGGCTATTGTCTTGCTAGTTGAGAGAAATGCCATATGGATTGCTTTATATATTTATTTACTCATTTTGTTTAATATCTAATTTCTAACTGCACTGAAGCATTGGTTAAAATAAATTTTATGGATGTACTAATATAAATATTTTATGCCTACAGATCCAGTATATAATAACTTTATGATGTACTTAAAAACAACGAAGGAGCACAAAAAGACATTTCCCTTCACAGAAATTGCATACAGAATTTTCTTTTCAAGTACATGGTAATATTTTTTTACAATAAATTTTTGTGGTGCACCACTTTAATTACATAGACATTAAGATGTGAATATACATTTCCCTTATCTGCGTTGTTGCCTTTAGTGTACTATTTTTTTCTGCTTGTGGGTTTGTCATGTTTAGATATAAGTTATTACATTTACTGCTGCTTGCTTTGCCAATTCCTATTTTTTTGTTATTGCTGTCTGTATTAATTGTTTTGTGCTGCTGCATTGCCTTGTCCCTTAGTTTAGCATCTGAGCTCAGTAGCTTTAAGTTAGCTTAAGATGGGGTAGGTTATAAAAGAGAATGAGTTGTGATGAATTGGAAGAAATGCATTGAGAAGCTATAAGAAATGATTTGGCCAAAAAAAGGTAGTGTACAGTGGATAAAAACTATTTTTGAAAGAGGATGTGAACAAAATACAGAAAGCATGCTTGGATAGGATATTTTTGGTGGAAACAAATGTTGAGATATGACGAAAGATCTACAGAATGAAGTTTTGGGTTGGACTGCATTACCATATGTTACACTGAAAACAAACCCTGCCCTTTCCTCTTGTGTTATTCCACTATGTGTTTGTGTACCCTTGTGTATTTGTTTTCTTCCTGTCTCTGTGTACTGTTCATAGAATTTTTTCTCTTCTAATACTAAGCTACATTCACTATGATGAGGAATGCTGTTATCCTCAAATATAATTTGCATTAATAATATGTTATTTACTTTGTGAAGATGTTTAGACATGATTTATCTGTTCTGTTTTAATGCTCCTGTGTGAAGTTGATGTTTCAAAAGTTATTCTGATCTTTTATGTATGTACTTATGTCGTAATTTTTGTAACACTGATGTATTTGCTATTTCGATTCTTTTGTAAAGCCTGTACTATGGCAAATGTTATCTGTATTGTTATGTTCTTTAAAGATGTATTTTGTACCTTTGTTATTGTATTCTTATGTTATAAAATGGTAATTGACACCAGTTCATCAAATTAAGTAACTTGTAAATTACATTTCACTGCACACGTTTCTGTTGGTCATAGTATATGGACAATATGTGAGAAGTAGTGACTGATAGTGTTTGCACGTGTGTTAATAATTCAGTAAGGGACTGGATAACAGCATTGCTGGTTCTAAGGACATTTCCGAAACAATTTTTGTAAGTGCACAAGTGGTGGTTATGGACTTGCTATATTATCTGCAAGACTCTTCAATGGTGATTGTGCGCCTGCACAGTCAAATGGATGGCTGCTGGCCATCTCTACAAGGACTACAGTGGGTCTACACCTTTGATGACCCACCAATACCATTATTTCTACAAGGACTGCAGTGGGTCTGCACCTCTGGTGGCCCACCAATACCGTAATCTCTACCAGGACTACAATGGGTCTACTCTATGACGACCTACCTACCAATATTCTTTAAAACTTCGACTGACTCTGCTAGGGTTCGCTCTGTTGTGGCCCATTACCTGTCTGCATGTCAAGAGTCAGCACTGTCTTTCCTTTGGAAGGACAACGCTACTTCTTCAAGACTGCATGGAAATCCACTACTTCCGTGTGCATTTTCTTTTACTACTCAGACTTTGAGAAAAACACTGCAATTTTACTTTGATGAATGATCAGGACTGTCTTTATGGACTGTGAGAAAATTTTAGCTTTTGACCAACATTGTATCGATAAGTGTGTGCATTTCATTTCTTTGTTATTGTAACTATGAAAAAATTTTTCAAATCTGTATTGGCCACTGCCCAAAACAATTTGTAAATTTTTTTGTGGGAAGCATGGGAGCTATGTAAGTAGGCTGTTTAGGTTTTTTATTGGTAACGCCGCCGCCACGTAGCGCTCTGTATGAAAATCACTGGCTGTGCCGTGTGCAGTCTGTGGCTGGTTGGCATTGTTGTAATACTCGCCATTGTAGTGGTGGGCAGCGGCAGCTGGATGCTAACAGCGCGTAGCGTTGCTCAGTTGGAGGTGAGCCGCCAGCAGTGGTGGACGTGGGGAGAGAGATGGCGGAGTTTTGAAATTTGTAAGAATTGGTGTCATGAACTGCTATATATATTATGACTAGTGAGGTAAATACATTGTTTGTTCTCTATTAAAATCTTTCATTTGCTAACTATGCCTATCAGTAGTTAGTGCCTTCAGTAGTTTGAATCTTTTATTTAGCTGGCAGTAGTGGCGCTCGCTGTATTGCAGTAGCTTGAGTAACGAAGATTTTTGTGAGGTAAGTGATTTGTGAAACGTATAGGTTAATGTTAGTCAGGGCCATTCTTTCGTAGGGATTTTTGGAAGTCAGATTGTGTTGCGCTAAAAACTATTGTGTGTCAGTTTAAGCACAGTCGTGTATATAATTTCACTATTACCTTTATATATTTCCTTTTAATAATTTTATATGGGTTACTGTATTCGTCTTTTACCATACCACAATTGGTTTTTGTAATAGTTTATCAATATTTAAAAGTGTCCTACATGTATTTTACCTAATATGATTTTATCAGATTATGTTTCTTAGGTAAATGATGACTACATCTAAGCCCACAGTATCGACATTTATGTAGGATGTTGGCAAACATATTTCTGGTAGCCACTGTACTTCAGTAGCCAGTTACAAAAACGACTGTGTGGACGATGTGACCTATTCTACACCTTATTTTAGATGTATGTGGCGATGCTGCGCAGAGTACATTAATATGTTTTGACGATGCCATTACGGCCTTATCACTTTAGGACAAGGTGTACGTTTTACCATATTTCATCTGTACATTTCCCTGGTTGTATGATAGTATATTGTGATATGTAATGCTGTATTGTGTTGAAAGACACACTGCTTACTAGGTGTATATATTATTGTATTTTAAATCTGAGGATGGTCATTACTGACTGAAACAGGTCATCGTCAAAAGAATTGATATTGTGATCAAAAAAATGGAATAAATAACATGTGACTTCAGATGATTTTTAAATGACTCAGCCTTTTGCAAGGGACTAGTAGTTTGTACATGTTGATGTAGATGTACTCTTCTTCATTTCCATCTTCAGTGTATCCATAACATACTCCTACACCTTCCTTTCTTACTCCAGCTGTGAGAATTTCGTCGAACACATGATTAATGACAGAACGTCCTACCATTTTAGGGAGTGTCCGAGTTTTCTTACTCTCTCATGAAAAACATAAAGTTCGCTTCACGCGTTGGGGCTAGTGTCCTCGAACCGGAGCGCTGATAGTCACACCCCAACTGTCTGCTATTGCAAACTGCCACAACACACAGTCAGCTAACTTCCATTGTTTGGCTAGTGATATGTATGAAACATGCATGACTTTGAAGAGATTATTAGAGATGTTGTCTTGCAAATTCTGGATGATCAACCTAGGACAGTCTCACGTTTCCGGTTTACACCAGTTTCCTTTTTCTCATGGACACCTACAACACACAATACAACATGAGGCTTTACAGAAGTTGTTCAATCACAAAAATAAATTTGTTTGAAATTTTCGTTTAATCTTCGAATCAAAATTCTCGAATTCTTTATTACAGTTCTCTGTATTCTGAATGGATGTAGGTTTAACGAATTGCGATTGGGATGCTGTTGCAGTATCCGAATACATTGTAAACTCTTCGTCTTTGCGCCGTTTTGATTCCTCTTATTAACGTCGCTAACCACATAAACGCTAATGCGTGAACACTAAAATTTTTGGCTTGTTCAGATGTTTCTTCGTTATCAATTTCTTTAAACACTTTACATGTGACTTTCTCCAAGATTGCGTCATTAATAAATTTTTAGCTATTCTAACAAGATTTTTTAATTATAATTTAGTCTGCTTGGTTGCTGTTGCTGTTGTTTTAAGTCCTGAGACTGGTTTAATGCAGCTCTCCATGCTACTCTATCCTGTGCAAGCTACTTCATCTCCCAGTACTTACTGCAACCTACATCCTTCTGATTCTGCATAATGTATTCATCTCTTGGTCTCCCTCTACGATTTCTACCCTCCACGCTGCCCTCTAATGCTAAAATTGTGATTCCTTGATGCCTCAATACATGTCCTACCAACCGGTCCCTTCTTCATGTCAAGTTGTGCCACAAACTCCTCTTCTCCCCAATACCTCGTCATTAGTTATGTGATCTGCCCATGTAATCTTCAGCATTCTTCTGTAGCACCACATTTCGAAAGCTTCTATTCTCTTCTTGTCCAAACTATTTATCGTCCACGTTTCACTTCCATACATGGTTACACCCATACAAATACTTTCAGAAACGACTTCCTGACATTTAAATCTGTACTCGATGTTAACAAACTTCTCTTCTTCAGAAACGCTTTCCTTGCTATCGCCAGACTACATTTCATATCCTCTCTACTTCGACCATCGTCAGTTATTTTGCTCCCCAAATAGCAAAACTCCTTTACTACTTTAAGTGTCTCATATCCTAATCTAATTCCCTCAGCATCACCCGACTTAATTCGACTACATTCCATTATCCTCGTTTTGCTTTTGTTGATGTTCATCTTATGTCCTCCTTTCAAGACACTGTCAATTCCGTTGAACCGCTCTTCCAAGTCCTTTGCTGTCTCTGACAGAATTACAATGTCATCGGCAAACTTAAAGGTTTTTATAACTTCTCTATGGATTTTAATACCTACTCCGAACTTTTCTTTTGTTTCCTTTACTGCTTGCTCAACATACAGATTGAATAACATCGGGGACAGGCTGTACTACAAATCTAACTTTAGGCTTTAGGTTTTCACTTGAAGGGAAAATCCGTGTATGTAATAGAATAAAGCGCAGAGTAATGAAATTTAATCAAACAGGTAACTAAGATATGGTTCGTGTACTTATTATGATGAATGCCACGCAAGTGCTCAAAATATTGACTGAACACATATACACGCTACAAAGCAACTCTGTAAGGGCTATATTGCACCTTGAATATCATCTGAAGCTACCACGGCACGGGCTCGTGCTTTATCTCTACGTGTGCTGCCGATGTGTTTCCGTTTTAAGCAACCCCACAGGTAAAAAGCCCTGAGGACTCAAGCTTGAAGCACATTTTGTGTTTCCTGAAAAATCTGTTCCAACGATCATCAAATGTTCTGTTATAAAATCTGTAATTATTTATGCATAATGAACGGCACAGCCGTCATGCTGGTAGAACCTGGATTGGCTTATGTCTAGTGGGATGTCTGCCAATACCTATGTGCTTCTTCTTACCACGGATTCTTGCGACAGATACATGATTGGTTGTCCCTTTCATAGGTTACCGCTGTCCAAATTATAAGTAGCAAATTTAGCTTTCATGGTAGAAACTTGTGTTTGAATATTTTTGAATTATGGAAATTTCTACAAATAAACAACATTCACCGAAGACCAGTGGGTATTAAACTTTCGCATCACGATAGTGTTCAGTGTTGGCTGTTGTCATCGTTTGGTAACCTTCGACCGCATAAGTTCACTGACATTCTCATATATAAAATTGTTAAATGGCTACCAACTTATTTGAAAAGAACGCATTATTAAAACCGCTTATTAAAATGAATCGGCAGGAATGAAAGGTGACAGTTTCTCAGAAAGTTACACTCTCTCTTGAATTTAATAATATTATTACTGAACGAATGATGGACAGTTGCAAAACTTACGGCTAGTTCGGAGAACGTCCAAAAGAAGAAAAGTAACGAACGGAATAAAAAAAGTTAAAATGTATTCTCATTGAACGAATAATTCATAATAGCACCTCAAAAGTCACTGAAAGGCGGGAGCAGTGCACATGTTGACTTTGCCTGTAGCTGGTTTCACTCAGGCGTCCGTTAGTGAATATGAGTCGGTTGTTTTACGCATTTTGGTTCTATCACCGCAAATGTTCTTGTAACACATGGAAGTTGCTACTGAATGCAACTTACAGATTGTTATCAGTTATGACTGTCACTTTTACGCATTTTAATATACGACACACGACAAGGGATCCGTAATTTAACGTAACGTATTAGTAACATTATACGAGACCCGTAACGAATTAAACCGTTCTGTTACGCGTCCCACTTGAATAGTATCATTATTGTTCTGCGCTACCGGTATAAGGTTATTACCGGTTAAAAAGTTGTACGTAACAATATTGGGTAACACAAAGGAATAACGGTACTAGTATAACGTTATTATCGGTTGAAACGTTATGCCGTGTAACGGTATTGCAGTAGTGAAATGAATTGCGGTACATAACGAAATGTAGTGTTGTGACACAAACGAAATGACGTTATTGGCCTCAACAACATTACTGTCCTGCAGTACAGGAGGAACGATCAGGAGTTCATAAATTAACAAGATGCATTAGCAACGTTATTCAGGACCTGTAACGAATTAATCCAATTTGTTTTTCGTTTCATTTGCATTGGACACTGTTGAAAAAACTAAATAACAACAGTGTAAGTAAAAATTTCTGGTGGAGCATTATCAGAGGAAATTTACTGATGAACGTAGTTAAAAAAAAATTTGCACAAAGAATCCACATATCTGTCCGTAGCTACGTTATTAAGGGAGTGACTAGTGACAAAATTTTTCTAATGTTTGTTCATATTTAGATAACTAGTATTTTAATGAACTTGAAACTGTTTGCACATGATCTTACAGAATAATTTGTAGAATAGATTTAGAAAATTTAGCGAAAAACTTTTCTTGTGCCGTTTTCTAGGGAATCGACTGAGTATTATGTTGAAAATATCCATTTTTGGATCTCTGTATCTCGGAAACGATAAATAAGTTTGGAAAAATGTTATTTAAATTAACGGTATTAGTTGATTAAATTGAATAGCAAAACAAATCCGCCAGCAAGTCATATTCAATACAGAACGAACATCGAAGATTTTTTGAACATTTTTTATTTCCTCAAGAACTAACATTGCAACATAAATTGGATTTTTGTAATTATTCTCTTTAGATTGTAAAATTTTAAGGGAAAAATGGTAGCCTTTGGTCGTTCCCATGCTGTGAGGCTTGTGAGTTAACGAACATTGCACTCTCATTTAAATATATGGCCGAAAGAGTCAGCCTACAGAAATTGTGAAACGAACCCAGTCGTCGAGGACCGTTTGCCACAAAGGGCGTAGATTCACCACGAGGTGGGGAAATTCATATACGTCTATTGTCTATTGAGGCCTTATCGCTGTAGTGTGCAAGTGAGACAGACGAGGACCCACGTCATAGGGAAACCCAGTAGAAGCCTTTTGTGGCCAAGGAGACATAGCAGTGTTAGATATGGCGGACCCCAGATCAGCTATAAAGGAAAACATTCATGGAAGCTAGTTAATTCTGTAGTAATGCAGGGAACCAAGCCACAGTAATATTAACCTGCCATCATAAAGTTTCTTGGTGATCCCAATGAAACTTGAATACTGATCATATCTATAATAGTTTAGGATTTGCTGTTAAAGTGAAATTAAGTTTTGTAAGAAAGACCTGAATGCAAAATTCTGAACATTTTGGTCGATCTTAACGATCGACATTTCATATAGAAGCGCATCTTTAAAATGACAAACGTTGTAAATACCAACTCTGTGACTTTATTTGTTTGAAAGATATAGTAAATTTACGTTATCAGTATTTTCAATTAAGCATCAGATCATTTCCTCCACACAAAACACTTTGAACGATGACGGCATGACACCTTATTGAATCATTACGGAATATAATATTTGTTGAAAAGTTTAGTGCATAATAGTTAGTTTTGTTGTTTATTTATTTATCAGAAAGCACATTGTTGCAATGCTACTGGCCGTGACATTCAATGCTAAGGAGGAAACTGCATTGGTTTTATGTAAAACAATTTAACATTTGTTATGTACTCTACTTAGAACGTGTAAGTGGTCAAGCTTTGATTATTTAAATATGTTAAAATGTAAAGTATTGGAGAATAAGCTGTAGCCAATCAGATGGACTGCTTCAGAAAAGGGAACTGCGCTATTCAGTTGAGCGAAGATGTTCGGCGCGCGGGAAACGCGGTCGGAGATGGGCAGAGGGCAGACACCAAAGAGTACAGTTCCGTTGGAGACGACAAAGGGTACAGTTTGGATTGAGACGTGAAAGCGGACAGTCGGTCTTTAGGCAGCTAGGAAGTGAAACGACTTGGAACATTTCGGGCTGTGTCGAATCTCTGAATGGTGAGCAGCCACACGCCTGGTGTGAACTGTAACTTTTCGCGTAATTAACGAGCTGGAGTATTGGACTTGTAATTCGCGAAGAGATTGTGAATGGTCGAATTGTGTCAAATTGATATGCACTCGAGTGTAATAGTAACTTGAAATAGGATCTCTTTCCCTATTAGTTTTCTTTCCGAATAAACATTATGCTAACAAAATCGCAACTGTGTGGCCTACATCATTTATCGGTCGTTAATTTACTTCCCGATATTATTGTTAGTTATTATATTTTATACTAACTTCGTATTTGGCAAACTTTCCATCAGCCAGACAATATAACCAAAAGATTACATACATGTGTTTAATTTAGGGCGTGTAATGCACCACGGGCGGTTCAACCCCTAGACGAATTTGAGCCAAGACATTTCGACGAAGAGGAACCGCATGTCAGACCGAATATCTTTGGGATGTTAGCTCACAGGCTGTGCTCGTCGGTCCAAGGGCGGCAAGCAGCAAGCAGGATGCGCAAGCGGGCACAACCGCTGTATAATTGATTAGAGTTGTATTTGCTAAGAGAATTGCAAACGATTAACCACGAGATACCATAGGTAAGGTTACGTCAGATAAAATTTTAGAAAAATTGAGATTATAAATCACGGGACAACTTTTCCCTGCAATGATATAATATTCTCTATGCAGAAGGTAGCAAGCAGATACTTGGTTATAAAATTTTTAATTGTATATACATATATATGATACAGTATAAATCTTTAGAAATTGCAGTGGTTAAGGATCAACCTGTAACATCCTGTGATGCTGAAAGAAGTTTTTCATCGTTAAAAAATATTTTTGCTGACTTATTTTTTAGTTTAACGTCCCACACTTTTGCTGCTAAGGATAACGGAGACGGTGGGATGAACGAATGATGATATCATGATAAAGAATTGGTGGAATAAAGGCAGGGGAAACTGGGGATCTCTGCGAAAACCTGTTGCGAAGCTGTTTTGTCCACTACAAATTCCACTTGGATTGGCCGAGATTTGAAATTTTCTGAGAATACGAAGTATTTACTCCCAGAGAATTTATAGAAATACTAAGTAATTTGTTGCAATTGTAATGTAAATCAGTTATGTAGATATATAATAATGAATTATGTATTGATTAATGTATTACAAATTTTGATTTATAATGAATGAATTTTATGAATATTTAATAGATCCTTTTGTGTGAAATAAGCAGCAGCAGGGCGGAAGAGGTCTCATTCTGTACATGGAATGTACAATTATGACGAGGTTTCTGACGAATCAAAGCGTCTGATTTCCGACTGTACCTACAGAGTACTGGTAAGTAAAACTTATTTATACACCGCATTTATTGCATGCTCCGATATAATACTGTCCTGTCGTGTACATTAAATGAGATAGAGCATCTGTTCGTGTCGGCCCCAGATGTATTGCCTAATCGTAAAATTAATTTGCATGTTCTCATTTAGGTACCCCAATTTGTTGTTATATTGTTTTTCATTACTGTAGAAACAGTATCTAGAATGTGACGGCTGTTATCCTGTCAGGTCCGAACATAATGGAGAGAATTTTCGAATTAAAAAGATCAGATTTTAGAAGCGTAACACATGTCCACCTGTTGCATTATTAGAACGAATACCATGTGGATAGTTCTATGGATCTATGCAATACTTCTTAAGAATGTTACGATTGTCTATTGACAGATAAAGTCATCAAAATGGCACTTACATTGCTTGATTTTATTCGTCAGTTCACAATAAAGGAATATGAAATCTTTAGGAAGTTTGATGGAAGCTTTACTTTCAAAGGGAATGTCAGCTTACTCTGGACTCCTTCACCATTACATTGACGTGTTTACCTACGAGGGTTGTCCCAAAAGTAAGGTTCCCATATTTTTTACAAATAGAAAACATTGTTTATTGTTATTAATTTTTACATCGTTGAGAAGCCTACACTTTTGTCTCAATTTTTGACACATTTTTTAAGACGGTGCTCCAGTTTTTGTATTCCTAAGTCAAAGAAGTCTCCCGCAAACCCGTTGAAGAAGCATGTGGACTCTTCTCGGACTTCATCATCGCTCTTGAAGTGTTTGCCACCAAAGTGCTTGGGGAAGAGGTGATAATCGCTTGGGGCTAAGTCTGCGCTGTAAGGGGGATGGGGCATAACAGTCCACCCAAGATTCTAGCTCCTGTGTTTGAAAAGCGACATGTGGTCGAGCGTTGTCGTGAAGAAGCAATACTGCCTCCATCAGTCATCCTCTCCAGCGATTCTGGATGCTCACCAGAGTTTGGTCAATGTTTCACAATATCTGTTTGAGTTTATTGTCGTCGCAGGTTGCATGAAATCGATGAGGAGTACCCTCTTCCGATCCCAAAACACAGTCGCCATAAGCTTTCCTGCTGACTGCATTTGTTTGAATTTCTTTGGTGGTGATGAACCAGAGTGACGCCACTGACGAGATTGTTGTTATGTTTTGGGGGTTTAATGAAACATCCACGCTTCATCTCCCGTGACGATAGGTCCCAACAACCTCTCCTTGTTGCCTCTCCCCTCACGTTGTTGAAACTTGCGAGCACAGTCAAGGCGTTGCTCCTTGGGTCCATTAGTCAGCTTCCAGGGGATCCAGAGAGCACACACCTCGCGATAACGAAATGTTTCTGTTAAAGTTCTTTCAATTGTGCCGTGGGAAGCTTCAGAGATGCGTTCAACAAGTTCACGGTCAGTGATTCACCAATCTTTGAGCAGCTCACTGTTCATCTCCTGGACAATCACATCCGAAACCGGCGGTCTTCCACTCCGTTCTTCATCGTGAACTTCCATGCGACCCTCAGGAAAAGCTCTGCACCATTTGTGGACGTGCTGAACGGACA
The DNA here is from genome assembly GCF_023897955.1 of Schistocerca gregaria. Lineage (NCBI taxonomy): Eukaryota > Metazoa > Arthropoda > Insecta > Orthoptera > Acrididae > Schistocerca > Schistocerca gregaria. Next base: position 201,702,729 of record NC_064926.1, read on the forward strand.
TTCACTCTTCATCACAAACCTCTGTCAGTTGCCGATGAATCTCCTCGGGCGGTAACTTCCTTATGTGGAGAAACCGGATTACTGTTCGAACCTCGCATTTGGCAGGAGCGGCGATCAACACTTCCATCTCTGACGGCTGCCAAGCCAACACTGAGCGACGTAGCGAATCACTGTCGGGCGGGCTCGAGAGTGGGGGGAACCACTGCGCACAGCACTGTTGTCGGATTTAGCCTGGCGCCTTCCCTCGAGGCTGTAGCTCATTGGGAACCTTACGTTTTGTACAACTCTCGTAAAACAATTCATTTAACACACTAGTAATTCTTCACCTAATGAGCCTCTTCGTTCAAGGTACAGCACAAACAAACATACACAAGCCCGGCAGCGATCTCGAGAAGAAACTGAAAATACCAATGGAAAACAGAGAAAGTGCCCAAATTGACAAAAGTGGTGAAGTGAGATAAGCGGCACTACTTGATTACCCAGGTAGGAAGTCGGCCTTCTTAATGAATATCAGATTTTTTTTAGTGCTTCGAAGAAGACGATGTGGAAGCTAGCCGGCCGGGTTGACCGAGCGGTTCTAGGCACTACAGTCTGGAGCCGCGCGACCGCACGGTTGCAGGTTCCAATCCTGCCTCAGGTATGGATGTGTGTGATGTCCTTAGGTTAGGTTTAAGTAGTTCTAAGTTCTAGGGGACTGATGACCTTAGAAGTTAAATCCCATAGTGCTCAGAGCCATTTGAACCATTTTTTTGTGGAAGCTACTATTTTTCACCTATGTAAAATAGGATTTAAGATCTAGAAGGTGAATGATACCGAAACTGGCAAGGAAGAAGTGCGACAAGGTCTTCGGTGGATGATGAAGTCGATGAAGAAGACGGCGAACTTCAACGACTGCTGGCGGAGAAGAGTGCCCAGCAGTACAAAGCTCCGAGCGAACGTAACCGAACCGCTATGTACATTAAGACAAAACTCAGCAATTATTTCGAACGTATGAAGCAACTTAGGAAGAGCGCAAATGACATCCAGTACTGAGAGGAGCAACATCTAGTGTAGTCAGAATTGTATGCATTTGCTTGTGTGTTCTCGCTATCCCAGCAACACAGGTGAGTGTGGAGCGGTCGTTCTTCTCCGGTTTGAAATCTTGGTCAACGATGATGGAGACAATTACCTGTCATATCAGCACCTCAGTAAGCCATATATGTTCCTGTTTTGTACTAAGTGCAAATGTGTTTGCAATATAAATTGCTGCTTCATCACGAAATACACTCCTGGAAATGGAAAAAAGAACACATTGACACCGGTGTGTCAGACCCACCATACTTGCTCCGAACACTGCGAGAGGGCTGTACAAGCAATGATCACACGCACGGCACAGCGGACACACCAGGAACCGCACTGTTGGCCGTCGAATGGCTCTAGCTGCGCAGCATTTGTGCACCGCCGCCGTCAGTGTCAGCCAGTTTGCCGTGGCATACGGAGCTCCATCGCAGTCTTTAACACTGGTAGCATGCCGCGACAGCGTGGACGTGAACCGTATGTGCAGTTGACGGACTTTGAGCGAGGGCGTATAGTGGGCATGCGGGAGGCCGGGTGGACGTACCGCCGAATTGCTCAACACGTGGGGCGTGAGGTCTCCACAGTACATCGATGTTGTCACCAGTGGTCGGCGGAAGGTGCACGTGCCCGTCGACCTGGGACCGGACCGCAGCGATGCATGGATGCACGCCAAGACCGTAGGATCCTACGCAGTGCCGTAGGGGACCGCACCGCCACTTCCCAACAAATTAGGGACACTGTTGCTCCTGGGGTATCGGCGAGGACCATTTGCAACCGTCTCCATGAAGCTGGGCTACGGTCCCGCACACCGTTAGGCCGTCTTCCGCTCATGCCCCAACATCGTGCAGCCCGCCTCCAGTGGTGTCGCGACAGGCGTGAATGGAGGGACAAATGGAGACTTGTCGTCTTCAGCAATGAGAGTCGCTTCTGCCTTGGTGCCAATGATGGTCGTATGCGTGTTTGGCGCCGTGCAGGTGAGCGCCACAAGCAGGACTGCATACGACCAAGGCACACAGGGCCAACACCCGGCATCATAGAGTGGGGAGCGATCTCCAACACTGGCCGTACACCTCTGGTGATCGTCGAGGGGAAACTGAATAGTGCACGGTACAACCAAACCGTCATCGAACCCATCGTTCTACCATTCCTAGACCGGCAAGGGAACTTGCTGTTCCAACAGGGCAATGCACGTCCGCATGTATCCCGTGCCACCCAACGTGCTCTAGAAGGTGTAAGTCAACTACCCTGGCCAGCAAGATCTCCGGATCTGTCCCCCATTGATCATGTTTGGGACTGGATGAAGCGTCGTGTCACGCGGTCTGCACGTCCAGCACGAACGCTGGTCCAACTGAGGCGCCAGGTGGAAATGGCATGGCAAGCCGTTCCACAGGACTACATCCAGCATCTCTACGATCGTCTCCATGGGAGAATAGCAGCCTGCATTGCTGCGAAAGGTGGATATACACTGTACTAGTGCCGACATTGTGCATGCTCTGTTGCCTGTGTCTATGTGCCTGTGGTTCTGTCAGTGTGATCATGTGATGTATCTGACCCCAGGAATGTGTCAATAAAGTTTCCCCTTCCTGGGACAATGAATTCACGGTGTTCTTATTTCAATTTCCAGGAGTGTATTTATTGTATTATACATTGACAAATATGTGACATTTTATACTCAATATTTTGAAAACCATGAAGCACCTTCTCCTTGTCCAGACTTCAAAAAATCCAACAAAAAGAACAAGTGGTGCACATACTTTCTTGTAGGGTATTATTGGCAGCGACTAGTAGCGATTTCCAGCTTTGTGTAAATATTCACTACGCTAATATTTCAATCAACCTGAAACTTACATACGACGTTCGTAACAATTTGTAGAGCAGATTTAGAAAATTTGAAAAGAGGATAGGAGTTTCTTAGGAAATAGACTTAGAGTAATTTGTTTGAGAACATCAGTTTTAGGAGCAATGTATTTTGGGAACGGTAAATAATTTTGAAATATTTGGTGCAGAAACAGATCACGTACTTGACTTTGTTACATATGAATTAAATGTATCAAACTTGGTACTGGCAAAATGAGTGCATCAGGACTTCTTCTCCAGCACATTTTTGTACGCCGTCCTCTCGCGATTTCTCCCCCTCTCTCTTCCGTTTTCTATCTGTCCCGATTCGTTTATCTTTCATTTCCTCTCTTCCACTAGACAACGGCATACATCCTGTCAAATAGATAGCCACTCGTTAATATTTTCACGACTTACAGGAAATTGTGTTCAGATATTGTACACTCCTGGAAATTGAAATAAGAACACCGTGAATTCATTGTCCCAGGAAGGGGAAACTTTATTGACACATTCCTGGGGTCAGATACATCACATGATCACACTGACAGAACCACAGGCACATAGACACAGGCAACAGAGCATGCACAATGTCGGCACTAGAACAGTGTATATCCACCTTTCGCAGCAATGCAGGCTGCTATTCTCCCATGGAGACGATCGTAGAGATGCTGGCTTGCCATGCCTTTTCCACCTGGCGCCTCAGTTTGACCAGCGTTCGTGCTGGACTTGCAGACCGCGTGAGACGACGCTTCATCCAGTCCCAAACATGCTCAATGGGGGACAGATCTGGAGATCTTGCTGGCCAGGGTAGTTGACTTACACCTTCTAGAGCACGTTGGGTGGCACGGGATACATGCGGACGTGCATTGTCCTGTTGGAACAGCAAGTTCCCTTGCCGGTCTAGGAATGGTAGAACGATGGGTTCGATGACGGTTTGGATGTATCGTGCACTATTCAGTGTCCCCTCGACGATCACCAGAGGTGTACGGCCAGTGTAGGGGATCGCTCCCCACACCATGATGCCGGGTGTTGGCCCTGTGTGCCTCGGTCGTATGTAGTCCTGATTGTGGCGCTCACCTGCCCGGCGCCAAACACGTATACGACCATCATTGGCACCAAGGCAGAAGCGACTCTCATCGCTGAAGACGACAGGTCTCCATTTGTCCCTCCATTCACGCCTGTCGCGACACCACTGGAGGCAGGCTGCACGATGTTGGGGCGTGAGCGGAAGATGGCCTAACGGTGTGCGGGACCGTAGCCCAGCTTCATGGAGACGGTTGCAAATGGTCCTCGCCGATACCCCAGGAGCAACAGTGTCTCTAATTTGCTGGGAAGTGGCGGTGCGGTCCCCTACGGCACTGCGTAGGATCCTACGGTCTCGGCGTGCATCCGTGCGTCGCTGCGGTCCGGTCCCAGGTCGACGGGCACGTGCACCTTCCGCCGACCACTGGCGACAACATCGATGTACTGTGGAGACCTCAGGCCCCACGTGTTGAGCAATTCGGCGGTACGTCCACCCGGCCTCCCGTATGCCCACTATACGCCCTCGCTCAAAGTCCGTCAACTGCACATACGGTTCACGTCCACGCTGTCGCGGCATGCTACCAGTGTTAAAGACTGCGATGGAACTCCGTATGCCACGGCAAACTGGCTGACACTGACGGCGGCGGTGCACAAATGCTGAGCAGCTAGCGCCATTCGACGGCCAACACCGCGGTTCCTGGTGTGTCCGCTGTGCCGTGCGTGTGATCATTGCTTGTACAGCCCTCTCGCAGTGTCCGGAGCAAGTATGGTGGGTCTGACACACCGGTGTCAATGTGTTCTTTTTTCCATTTCCAGGAGTGTATATAAATATATAATAAACATACATGGTACATATGCCTAATATTGTGTAGGGCCCCCGCGAGGACGAAGAAGTGCCGCAACACGACGTGGCATGGACTCGACTAATGTCTGATACAGTGCCGGAGGGAACTGACACCATGAATCCTGCAGGGCTGTCCGCAAATCCGTAAGAGTACGAGCAGGCTTCCAAGATATGCTCTATAATGTTCATGTCATGTGTCGTGAGTTTGATGGCCAGCGGAAGTGTTTAAACTCGGAAGAGTGTTTCTGGAGTCACTCTGTAACTCTGTATCAATTGTGGACGTGTGGGGTTCCGCATTGTCCTGTTGGAATTGTCCAAGTCTGTCGGGATACACAATAGACATGAATGGATGCAGATGATTAGACATGATGCTTACGTACGTGTCACCTGTCAGAGTCGCATGTAGGTGTATCAGGGGTCCCATATCACTCCAGCTGCATACGTCCCACACCATTACAGAACCTCCATCAGTTTGAACAGTCTCCTGCTGACATGCAGAATCCATGGATTCCGAGGTTATCTCCATATAATTTGAAACGAGACTCGTCCTACCAGGGAACATGTTTCCAGTCATCAATACAGAATACTCATTAATTAAGTAAGCGATTTGTATTTTTTTATAAGGATAAAGGAAAGGGCGACTGCACGACACAAGGATGCGTCGCCTGGGCCTCTCAGCACTGACATTGGAATGTTGGTGACTGGAAACATGTTGCCTGGTAGGACGAGTCTTTTCTGCCTACGGTACATTGTATTATAAGTTCAAATCAGTGAGGGGGATAATAAATATTAAAACCAATTTCTGTCAATCCTCATGAGAGAAATATTATTTCACGTCTTGACGTCACTGCGTCCACTGCTCCACAGATTTACTGTGCGTGACGTCCGAAAGCGAGAAGAGCTGGAGCAGCTTTGTGAAGATGTGAAGTACAATTTCTCTCAAAATGCTAACTGTCTAACGACAAGGTCACTGAAACTGCTTACAATAATTATCATTTACTGCGATTTGAAAGGCATTCTAAGTAAAAATTTAACACACATCAATATTAACTTCAAGCACAAGCCGGAATCATTATATTAGCTTGACAACTGCTTCTGCTCTATAGAATTTTCAAAAATGAGTACGGTGTGTGTGTGTGGATGTGTTTGACTATAGTTACATGTAATCACCGCGTGTAAAAAGTATAAGTGGTAGTAAAAAGTAATGTAAAAGACTTTCGTAAAAATGGTCAGTAAGTAGTCACATTTTTTGCTGTTAAAGACCATTATGAGTGTAAACTAATGCGTTCGACATTACAGTGACAGACCACATTTATAATTTACTGAACAAGCAAACAATTAACCATCATCTGCGAATAACTCCAGGGAATGCTGACCGATAACATCGAAAACCACCGATATTCGACCAGTAACAGTTACCGTCATTTTAGGGCCTTATTCAGTTCGTGCTTTGAAAATGACGGTTTACATGTGGAAATACCGGACTTCTTATGAATTTATTCAGCTGCATTCTCGAGTGTTATTAGAGCATAAAACATAGTGGGGGAAACTGAACTTTTCCCTGGGCAATATGTTGAACATTATAGTCTGTATAATTAAAAAGATATGAAGTCCTAATCCAAAGGCTAGGATGTTCTCATTATAATATATGCAACGGATATGTTGACATACATTTTTTTAAACCGTGAGTCTTTAACACTTGGAAATAGTATTACTTTGTTCCAAAGTCTACATCATAATACTATGGTCCTTTCTATTTGAGTCTGTTTCCGAACAATCTGATTGTAAATTTACGATGGTAGGTTCAAATGGCTCTGAGAACTATGGGACTTAACATCTGTGGTCGCCAGTCCCCTAGAACTTAGAACTACTTAAACCTAACTAAGAACATCACACACATCCATGCCCGAGGCAGGATTCGAACCTGCGACCGTGGCGGTCACGCGGTTCCAGACTGAAGCGCCTAGAACCGCACGGCCACACCGGCTGGATACGGTGGTAGGTTGAAGGCTTATATCCATCATCACTTCCCTGTCAAATATTCTTTCTGAAGCTTTTCAGTACGCCCCACAGACCGTGCCCACGCGACAGGTGATATGTTGTCTATTGCCTCATGCACAAGCGGTGTTATCTTGAATGTTTAGTTTTTTCTCCCACATAACCTTAAAAACCATTGCCCAAATTAATTCCACGTGGCTACACTAACAGTGAAATGTGGGTAAAATCAATACTGTGTGATCCCATTCACGTGCAAGGAAGTCATGTTCTTACGTTCTGAGACGTGACTTGTATAAATTAACGATCTGCACGAGATCGGCACGAGTCCGGATTATACTGCACTCAGTATTTTTATTTTTAAGTTGGGGAAAAAATCCGATTTTCTGGTGTTTGTACTTGGTGTTTTCTGTGTAACAGTTGAATTATAATTAGCAATGACCGAGTTCGAAGAAAGGTATGACAAGAATTGTGAATCACGTCACAAAACTGACAGAGTTCATTTCGGAATGGTAGTCACTGCCGTTTTCCTTACACGTAGCCGGCCGGAGTGGCCGTGCGGTTCTAGGCGCTACAGCCTGGAGCCGAGCTGCCGCTACGGTTCGAATCCTGCCTCGGGCATGGATGTGTGTGATGTCCTTAGGTTACTTAGGTTTAATTAGTTCTAAGTTCTAGGCGACTGATGAGCTCAGAAGTCGCATAGTGCTCAGGGCCATTTGAGCCTTCCACGTAAACAAAAGTTAATTCTCAGAAACAAAACCAGAAGAAGAATCAGCATGCAGAAAATTATCCGAGAACGTATTCCTACGAGAGCTTCAAAACCGCCAGTGACATCACTCATTTTCCAGCAGGTCTTCCTGAAATGATGTTAACTAATCTATGTTTCATGAAGGTAATATACTGTTGTACTACCTCCTTCTCTTGTATCGTGAAACTTTATACGGGATACACTTGGTGCTGCACCTATGCCACTCCTTTGAAGTAAAAACTCTCTTCTTAAAATATCTGGAACCAACATCTTTTAAAATTCTTTAGATTGACGAAGCGTTTACCATTGAAGCCTGCATAAATGTAACTCGTTTTTGTGATGACGGGCGTTCATCTTTCACACGGAGCACTTTAAAATATCGTTGTTAAAACCATCCATTATGAGGGGCGTTTGAAAAGTTCGTGCAAAGTCCGAAAAATGTCACTATCGGTGGGTATCGAGGTTACGTTTAGTTAGTAGCATCTTTGGAAAGAACACACACCAAGTTTCAGCCATATTGGTCTATTTCTTTGTGTTTGGCATTAGTGTGAATCAAGGAAGTTGAGTGATAGTAAAAAAATGGACGAAGAAGAATTTTGTGTGGTGATTAAACTTTAATTTATGAAAGACAAAACGTTTAAGGAGACTAAAGAGAAGCTTGATAAACATTACAGTGAATCTGCACCTTCTATCAGAAATTTATAAGTGGTTTCAAAATTTTTGGAGTGGCCATATGGCCACAAGTGATGCTCAACTTTCTGGACGCCCTGTGGAGTTTACATTTGGACATGAGGAAGCTATCCGCAAGATGTATTCTGCGATTGCTCACGCTTGACCAAAAACGGAATCGTGTGAAGTGTTGCAAGATTGGCTTGCGGCTGTTCAGGAAGAATCTGAAGTACTTTAAGCGTCGTTTCGTCCCTGTGGATGAAAAATGGATACATTACTATACTCCTGAGACCAAACAACAATATAAACAATGGGTTACCAAGGGAGAACCTGCACCAAAAACGGCAAAGACCAGTCCTTCGCCCGGAAAGTTTATGGCGACTATCTTTTGGAATTCGCAAGGGATAATACTCATCGACTATCTGGAAAAGGGTAAAATTATTACAGGTGCATATTATTCATCGCTATAGGACCGTTTGAAAGCCGAGCTGCAAGAAAAACGCCGGCGATTGTACCGCAAGAAAGGCCTTTTCCATCACAACAATCCACCAGTACACGCCACCGCTGTTATGCTCGCAAAATCAATGGAAACAAAATTCCAACTCGTTTCAAACTACCCCCCCCCCCCCCCCGCGCTATTCTCCAGACTTGGCTTCCTCAGACTACTATTTGTTCTCCAATTTGAAGAAATGGTTGGCAGGACAAAGATTTTTTTTCAAACGTGATTGCAGCAACTAAAAGTTATTTTGCAGACTTGGACAACTCCTATTATTCGGAAGTGAGAAACGAATTAGAACAGCGTTGGACGAGGTGTATAAATCTAAAAGGAGACTAGGTCGAAAAATAAAAAAGGTTTACCCCAAATACGTAAGTAGTTCTTATTTTTCACGGACTTTTCAAATGCTCATCGTATGTTACAGGTTCCTTCAGATTTTGATGCTTTCCAGGCGACATGAAACCAACTTTGTCTATAGTTCGTACAGCTCGGATACTTTCGTTTGCCCTTGCGGGATGACCGAGCGGTTCTAGGCGCTGCAGTCTGGAACCGCGCGACCGCTACGGTCGCAGGTTCGAATCCTGCCTCGGGCATGGATGTGTGTGATGTACTTAGCTTGGTTAGGTTTAAGTAGTTCTAAGTTCTAGTGGACTGATGACTTCAAAAGTTAAGTCCCATAGTCCTCAGAGCCATTTGAACCGTTCTTGAACTTTCGTTTGCTATTCTGGTTACAGTTCAATTGCTGACACGATATGGTTCTGGTATCCTTTCTTGTGTTTTCAAATGTCAACAGTAGGAGATCTGCTTTCAAATTTCCATTGGAAAATGTTATAAATGCAGTAAATAGTCCCCCTTGCATTCTTGTGATGCGCACCACATTTATTGCCATCACCTGTTTTTCTTTTTTTTATCGCACTTAAGCATTTAAAGATGCACATTCACAACTATACTGCAACATGAAAAATGAAAACAAAAAAATCACAGTTGAATGAATAATTCGGTTGTCAGAAAGTAGGGCAACAATGCAGCATGTAGGAGCGAGATTCTCACTCTCTTGTTTTAACTCTCTGCTAGCCAACCGGAAAGAGAGTGAATATTGTTGGCTGCCAGTGACTACTGGAGGGGGATGCGCAGAACGGTTGAAAACTGGTCCGCCTTCTTACATGATGCGAACTTTAGTCCACAATTTCGCCCGTCTGCTTTCTGCTAGATTGACAAAAAGCACAATACTGAAGTTTGGATGGGAAGTCCTTCCGCACCCACCTTATTCACCTGATCTTGTGCCCTTAGATATTCACCTTCCCCGCTCTCCATCGAATAGCCTAACGGATGAAAATGCATCCCAAACATGGTCCGACGAGCTCTTTGCCACAAAACCACACCATTTCGACAGTCGTGGAATCAAAGAGTTACCCCAACATTAGCAGACTGTTGTAAATAGTGAAGGATAATATATTGTTATTGACTAAATTTGGTGTTATCTGTGTCTGTTGCGTTTATTTAACTTATGGAAAGACGTTACGATCTTATGCACCAACCTAATACATCATTTAACAATTTGACAGTTTAATCTCGTAATGTTATGCACATGTTCTCTGAATAGGTGGACAAGAAACTGATGATGGTTCATGGCCCAAAACTGGTTGTTAAATAAAGAAATTTTATAATCAGCTCTTCACCGTAATCACGACGTTTTTAACATACACTATTGTCCATTAAAATTGCTACACCACGAGGATGACGTGCTGCAGACGCGAAATTTAACAGACAGGAAGAAGATGCTGTGATATGCAAATGGTTAGCATTTCAGAGCATTCACACAAGGTTGGCGCCGGTGGCGACACCTACAATGTGCTGACATGAGGAAAGTTTCCAACCGATTTCCCACACACAAACAGCAGTTGACCGGTGTTGCCTGGTGAAATGTTGTTGTGATGCCTTGTGTAAGGAGGAGAAATCCGTACCATCACGTTGCCGACTTTGATAAAGGCCGGCTTGTAGCCTATCGCGATTGCGGTTTATCGTATAGCGACATTGCTGTTCACGTTGGTCGAGATTCAATGACTGTTTGCAGAATATGTAATTGGTGGGTTCAGGAGGGTAATACGCAACGCCCTGCTGGATCCCAACGGCCTCGTATGACTAGCAGCCGAGATGACAGGCATCTTATCCGAATGGCTGTAACGTATCGTGCAGCCACGTCTCGATCCCTGAGTCAACAGATGGGGACGTTTGCAAGAAAACAACCATCTCCACAAACAGTTCGACGACGGTTGCAGCAGCATCGACTATCAGCTCGGAGACTATGGCTGCGGTTACCGTTGACGCTGCATCACAGTCAGGAGCGCCTGCGATGGTGTACTCAACGACGAACCTGGCTGCACGAATGGCAAAACGTCATTTTTCGGATGAATCCAGGTTCTGTTTACAGCATCGTGATGGTCGCATCCGTGTTTGGCGACATCGTGGTGAACGCACATTCGAAGCGTGTATTCATCATCGCCATACTGGCGTATCACCCGGCGTGATGGTGTGGGGTGGATTGGTTACACGTCTCGGTTACCTCTTGCTCGCAGTGACGGTACTTTGAACACTGGACGTTACATTTCAGATGTGTTATGACCCGTGGCTCTACCCTTTATTCGATCCCTGCGAAACCCTACATTTCAGCAAGATAATGCACGACCGCTTGTCGCAGGTCCTGTACGGGCCTTTCTGGATACAGAAAATGTTGGACTGCTGCTCTGGCCAGCACATTCTCCAGGCCTCTCACCAACTGAAAACGTCTGGTCAATGGTGGCCGAGCAACTGGCTCGTCACAATACCCCAGTCACTACTGTTGATGAACTGTGGTATCGTGTTGAAGCTGAATGGGCAGCTGTACCTGTACACGCCATCCAAGCTTTGTTTGACTCAACGGCCAGACGTATCAAGGCCGTTATTACGGCCAGAGGTGGTTGTTCTGGGTACTGATTTCTCAGGATCTATGCACCAAATTGCGTGAAAATGTAATCACATGTCAGTTCTAGTATAATATATTTGTCCAATGCATACCCATTTATCATCTGCATTTCTTCTTGGTGTAGCAATTTTAATGGGCAGGTACTTGTGAAATGGGTAAAACACATCTTTAGTTATAGCAAATTCGTATTGCAGGGAAACGGAAAACTTGCAATCGCTTGTTAAACGAGAAATAGACTGAAGGCCTTTGGAAATACGTGTAATGATAATACAAGTTTCTGTTAAGTACTCTGCTGCTCGCAGCATCACTCATCTACAGCTGGGATTTCCTAGGAGCAGGAATTTCTCAAGCGAACAGGACAGGCGGTTTTGCGTCAGCAGAGATGCAAAACTTAAATACCTTGCGCACTTGTGTTTTCCCAGAATATGCAACCGCAAACGTTTTAAGTATTCAGGCCACACCTGCGTCTGTGAAGTGTGGTTAATTATTTTGTATTGTTTCCACTAGATGGAATGGGGTAGGCTGTTAACAACAGCTTGTGTGCCACTCCACAACGATGGAAGTTTTCAGTGACCCAGAAAACGCCATTACTGCACAGTTAGCCCTTTCCTCTTAGTGCTATTCTGAACCGGCAAGATAATATGCGACAGGTAAGAATTTTATCCCATACTGAAACGGCATGTGTTGATGTAAATGTTTCGCTTATGTTTTCAGGATTATATCAGCGGAACAATTAAGGATTAAGTTGTTTCTGGTTGTAAAATCTTTACATAGGGTTATGTAATAGAGTAATTGTCATATGATATACTTTTAAACGAAATTCAGGAAACATTTCTTTCTTCACTTTTAGAGTAAAATAATAAATGCAGTTGTTCCCTGGGTTCATTTTGCTAGATTATTATGTAGTATTTTTTATTCGCAGGTCAAATAAATACTATTATAATGCTGACAACCCCTGTCGTGGAGAAGAGATACCAAAACTACCAGAGAATCTCAGCGATAAATATAGTATCTGTACTGAAATAGAATGAGCTGATGAGATGGGTGTAGACCGTCTTCCACCGCCTGATGGAAATGATTCCAGACGTGATGATGCTCCTAGTGACGATGAAAGGTTCGTTAGGTTCAGTGACGTTGGTGAAGGAGTTCTTTCGCAGCCAACGTAAGCGAAAGCTACTTCAGAGGGGAAAAGAGGAGACGTTATTAGGCAGCACGTGGTAGAAGGCAACAAGAGAGACAAGAGCACAAAAAATATCAAAGAAAAATAAACAATACCACGGAAGTGGGTATCAAAGGAACTGAAAACCATCACTGATGACAGCCAAGTAGATTTCACTGGCAATATATCAAAGCCAATTCTTGTGGCTGAAATGAAGCATCTCATAAGATAACTGTAGATATATTCTAGGAAGTTTTCAGTGAAGAATCTGCCGTGTACATTTGTAAAGAGACAGTGAAATATCCTGCTTAGAAAGTATATTTACAATTTCAACTTTCAGTTGATGAATTATAAGATATCTTGGATTTCTTATTCTTTCCGGTTACAATCCAGTCCCTTTTAGAAGAATGTATTGGCAGACAAGTTCAGATGCTTACAGTTATCTTTTAAGTAATTCACTCAGCAGAAACATGTTTGAACAAATTCATCGCTTTCTGCATTTCGATGATGACACAACTATAGATCCATGTAATAAAAACTTACAAAATTGATCTGCTTTTGAAACACTGTGTTTTTGCAACTCGTTCAGTCACTAGGACATTTGTTCTCTTTAGACGAAGCCATGGAACACTGCTATGAACATAACATATGAAATAGTTCATAAGGGAAAAACGTATACGGTGTGGTTAAAAGTTATGCTGCCTTTCAACGTCTGAGGGCTATGTTGTGAAGTTCAGTCCTTGCTCTGTTAGTGGTGACGAAGAAAAGGAAAAACATTGGGAACTTCAACTACGGGAAAATTTTGTGTAGTTTTTCTTCTTTCTTATTGTGTTGTCTTTGTTGATTGCTATTTCAACTCTCTGACACTCTTGGAATCACTAAGGAAGCATGAATTAAGCTACAATGGCACTGCCCAGAGAGACAGGATTGAGAAAGTACCACTGAAAGACTTAAAAACGGAACCTCTTGGACCTTATCACGTTCTTGAAAATGAACATGACAACATCCAAGTGACATTAGCAGCAAATCTACAGTTCATTGATTGTCTTACCGAGGTAACCTGCAAGAGATGCAGCGAAGCAGAACGAAAGCACGTAACAGGGCCTCAACGAACCTTAGTCCAACTCTGCAACAAAGGGATGGGACATGTCGATCTTTTCTACAAACTGAGAGGTTTCTTGGAACCAGGATCCGCTCCAAGAAATAGATTCTGCCTTGACGGCAGACTCGTCAATATGTGAATGCTGCATGGAGACAAGAATACTGTCAGTTTGTTGGAGTTCCGACGAAGTGTTGTGTTAGCTCTACTGACGTCGCCAGTAATGTATAAACCTCGAGGGCCCTTGGCAAAGTCCTGGAATGGTGTACCAAATGATATCCCCAGAGACAATGTTGGAGACTTCGTGAGCAAAATTCTAACTCAGAGGAGATGAAAAATTGTGGAAACTGCACAAACTTTTTATCTGAAATGTAATGTTGTTCTCTACTCAGATTCTTGTTTTTTGCAATATCACAAATAAATATTGTGCAAAATACGGAACATATCGCTGATATAACGTGATGTTGGACTTAATCCAGCTTTTTGTTTTCCCAATACCATTAAGAGAGAACTGGAAGCGAGGTGTAGCAAAGCTAATGCAGTGAGAGCTCAGCTACGATCTACTCTCTTCTGCAAGAAGGAAGTCAGTACCAGGACTAAGTTATCTGTACACCGTTCAATCTTTCGACCAACTTTGCTGTATGGGAGCGAAAGCTGGGTGGATTCAGGTTACCTTATCAACAAGGTTGAGGTTACGGATATGAAAGTAGCTAGGATGATTGCAGGTACTAGTAGATGGGAACAATGGCAGGAGGGTGTCCACAACGAGGAAATCAAAGAAAAACTGGGAATGAACTCTATAGATGTAGCAGTCAGGGCGAACAGGCTTAGATGGTGGGGTCATGTTACACGCATGGGAGAAGCAAGGTTACCCAAGAGACTCATGGGTTCAGCAGTAGAGGGTAGGAGGAGTCGTGGCAGACCAAGGAGAAAGTACCTGGATTCGGTTAAGAATGATTTTGAAGTAATAGGCTTAACATCAGAAGAGGCACCAACGTTAGCACTGAATAGGGGATCGTGGAGGAATTTTATAAGGGGGCTATGCTCCAGACTGGACGCTGAAAGGCATAATCAGTCTCAAATGATGATGATGTTGATGATGAATACCATTAATGACTGAATCGTAAATTGGAAAAACATTAATTTATCAGTTATTATGAATAAAATTAGATTTAACCTTTTTTCTTGCTTCATAAAAAATTTAATTGTACTGTTGAACTGTAAATGTTAATGCCCATTGTATGTTTTATCAAATGTGAAATAAAACAGTGTAAAAATTAAAAAATAACATATTAGTCATTCATACATGCTGCTACTCTTAAAAGAACCACTTTGACTTAACTGCGTCAAAATTAAAGACAGGAATAGTTTGGGACATTAATGGGTTAACGAAAGCTCTAATAAACTGTAGAATATTGGTGGATTTCTGGGTCGAAAAGGAAAGGAAACTCCTGGGTTTACTGATAGCTAAACATACAAGGGCTAGACAAAATTATGGAAACACCTCAAGAAATACGTGCTTCAATATTGCAGATGCTAACCAAGCCTGCAGATGGCCGTGTTGTGTTTGACTACGTACGGGCTCTGTGCAATCTTCTCAGTGCGTTGATAACGGTCAATCACGGCCAGAATTGTCGGTATTGTTGCGAGAGCATTGTGTTCAATGTAAGTGAATTCGGACGTCGATAAACTATTTGTTCCCGAATGGTGGGTGTTTCTGAAACCAATTGAAGCGATGTGTTTGATGTTTCAAGAGGCACACTATCGTAGTTTTGACAACGGCCTTGCCGCAGTGGATACACCGGTTCGCGTGAGATCACCGAAGTTAAGCGCTGTCGGGCGTGGTCGGTGCTTGGATGGATGACCATCCAGATCACCATGCACTGTTGCCATTTTTAAGGGTGCCATCAGCCTCGTGGTGCCAATTGAGGAGCTACTCGACCGAATAGTACGACCAGGAGAGCGGTGTGCTGACCCCACGCCCCTTCTATCCGCATCCTCCACTGAGGATGTCACGGCGGTCGGATGATACTGGTAGCCTGAAGACGGAGTGCTTTTTTTTACACTATCGTAGATTTATGCCGGACACAGGGAAAGTGTAAAAGCAATATCTGCTGAGTCACAAGGCGGTGAAAATCTATGTTGAGTGACCGTGACAGACAATCATTGAAGAGGATATAAGACAGTTTCAAAAGTCACTGCAGAATAGAATGTCACTGTCACACCAAAACAACAAGGAGAGAGCTCCGTAAGAAGGGAATTATAGGGTAATCTGAAATTCCGAAACAACTCATCAGTGATACAAATGCGCGTAACAGAAAAACCTGGTGCGAAAACATAAGGCCTGGACTATGGAGGAATGTAATTAAGTCATTTGGTCAGATGAGTCTTGTTTCTCACTGATTCTAAATTATGGTCGAGTTTACGTCCCATGAGTGAAACTGACCGGTGGTTCGGTTATGATTTCGGGCATTCATATCGTGGTATTCCATGGGCTCCATGCGTATTCTGCAAGGTCACATTACTGCCAAGGATTACGTGACTATTTTGACTGACCAGGTCCATCTCATGGTACAATGTTTGTTCCCCAGTGCTGATAGTGCCAACCAAAAAGGCGGTGCCCCAGTTCATATAGCTGGCACCGTCCAGGTCTGGTTTCGTGAGCACCTCTCTTCTGGCCAAAACAGTCACCAGATCACAATATTATTAAGTCTTTGTGGTATACTTTTCAGAGGAGGGTGCCTGATCGCTGTTTACCTTCATATCGTTCCCTACACTTGCGACTATTTTGCATGAAGATTTTCTTGAGAACCATACAGGCCTGTATTAATACATTCTAAGGCGAATGGAAGCTGTTTTGAATGCCAATGGGTTTCCTGCACTGTATTAGGCATCGTAATGTGTTGTGATTTTGGTGTTTCCGTATTTTCGTCCAGCCCCTCTGTGATGAGCGATGAAGAAGAGGTTTATTTGCTCCAGGCTTACGTGATGCGCAGAAAAAAACAGACAGCAATATGTTTTTCACACTGCGTCAATCAACGTTCATCTTCCTCCACACTGAAACGCACTCGTAGCTTTTTAGCAGACTTCGTAGCCATTTTGTACATGAACCTGCAGCAGTTACTACTCTAAAACGCAGCGTACTACGCATCAGACCCGTCCATAACCAGCTAGCCTGTCACGTCTGACGTAAAACGGTGGCGCACTACGCTTTATACTCTATCGGAAAACACAGTCATTATCGTGTTGAGGGCACGACGCACTGCGCCGTACGCATGACGTACTACACAGCGCAGAATTGCCGCTCCTTGGACAACCCGGCATAAAGCCCTCGCAGACGGTTGCGTCTTCCATAAGCACCGCTACTACACTCCTGGAAATTGAAATAAGAACACAGTGAATTCATTGTCCCAGGAAGGGGAAACTTTATTGACACATTCCTGGGGTCAGATACATCACATGATCACACTGACAGGACCACAGGCACATAGACACAGGCAACAGAGCATGCACAATGTCGGCACTAGTACAGTGTATATCCACCTTTCGCAGCAATGCAGGCTGTATTCTCAGATGGAGACGATCGTAGAGATGCTGGATGTAGTCCTGTGGAACGGCTTGCTGTGCCATTTCCACCTGGCGCCTCAGTTGGACCAGCGTTCGTGCTGGACGTGCAGACCGCGTGAGACGACGCTTCATCCAGTCCCAAACATGCTCAATGGGGGACAGATCCGGAGATCTTGCTGGCCAGGGTAGTTGACTTACACCTTCTAGAGCACGTTGGGTGGCATGGGATACATGCGGACGTGCATTGTCCTGCTGGAACAGCAAGTTCCCTTGCCGGTCTAGGAATGGGAGAACGATGGGTTCGATTACGGTTTGGGTGTACCGTGCACTATTCAGTGTCCCCTCGACGATCACCAGAGGTGTACGGCCAGTGTAGGAGATCGCTCCCCACACCATGATGCCGGGTGTTGGCCCTGTGTGCCTCAGTCGTATGCAGTCCTGATTGTGGCGCTCACCTGCACGGCGCCAAACACGCATACGACCATCATTGGCACCAAGGCAGAAGCGACTCTCATCGCTGAAGACGACACGTCTCCATTCGTCCCTCCATTCACGCCTGTCGCGAAACCACTGGAGGCGGGCTGCACGATGTTGGGGCGTGAGCGGAAGACGGCCTAACGGTGTGCGGGACCGTAACCCAGCTTCATGGAGACGGTTGTGAATGGTCCTTGCCGATAGCCCAGGAGCAACAGTGTCCCCAATTTGCTGGGAAGTGGCGGTGCGGTCCCCTACGGCACTGCGTAGGATCCTACGGTCTTGGCGTCCATCCGTGCGTCGCTGCGGTCCGGTCCCAGGTCGACGGGCACGTGCACCTTCCGCCGACCACTGGCGACAACATCGATGTACTGTGGAGACCTCACGCCCCACGTGTTGAGCAATTCGGTGGTACGTCCAACCGGCCTCCCGCATGCCCACTATACGCCCTCGCTCGAAGTCCGTCAACTGCACATACGGTTCACGTCCACGCTGTCGCGGCATGCTACCAGTGTTAAAGACTGCGATGGAGCTCCGTATGCCACGGCAAACAGGCTGACACTGACGGCGGCGGTGCACAAATGCTGCGCAGCTAGCGCCATTCGACGGCCAACAGCGCGGTTCCTGGTGTGTCCGCTGTGCCGTGCGTGTGATCATTGCTTGTACAGCCCTCTCGCAGTGTCCGGAGCAAGTATGGTGGGTCTGACACACCGGTGTCAATGTGTTCTTTTTTCCATTTCCAGGAGTGTATAATGCTTTTTCGAACAGTGAGTTGACCTGTAAAACGTTAAGCGAAACTGACGTCACATTCTCGACACACATGGTCCGATGTCTGCACAAACTGTGAAATCATCACCAAAACTACGAAAGAGTATTGATTAATACGTACGTAGCGCTTACAAGGAGAATTTGTGAGCCGTACCTGCTCTGACGCGAGATGCAACACGTGGAAAGTGATATGAAGAGCAATGGGTACTTCACAAGTTGCGTAAGAAGTGTCACGAAATCTAACGCTCGGCGAAGTGACACATAGGAAGAAGGAATGCCGCCTTTCTGCCCCACACCCCAAGGGTGACAGTATCAGCTTCATATTGCACAAACGCGGCGTCAATATTATTCACAATCCGATCAAGAATACCAAAGAGTGTCTCAGTGATACATAACAGACCAGTTTAGGAATTACATTGCGCCGATCAATACCACATCACTTTGCTCTTTAAGGGCATGTGATCACCCACAGCCGGCCAGAGTGGCCGAGCGGTTCTAGGAGCTACAGTCTGGAGTCGCGCGACCGCTACGGTCGCAGGTTCGAATCCTGCCTCGGGCATGGATGTGTGTGATGTCCTTAGGTTAGTTAGGTTCAAGTAGTTCTATGTTCTAGGGGACTGATGACCTCAGAAGTTAAGTCCCATAGTGCTCAGAACCATTTGATCACCCACATTCCAGTAAACAAGAATGTCAGTATCAGTAATCTCTACCTTGTGGGAGATACACACTCTGTTAAGTAAGATCGTGATCCGGTTAATGATTAGAAAAATGTATTTGAGAATAAACTAAAACGTACACACATCATATACAAACAAAAGAAAAATGTCACTACAATTAATAACACGTCAGTCACCCCCAGCGTCGCTAATTGCTTAGCATCTCCGAGGCACGCTTGAAACCAAGTTTTCCCGTATTAACATGGAAAAGACCTCCAAATGCGTCGAATTTGCGTTCACAGCTGTTTAAAAGTGACTATGCTTGCGCTTGACACAATGTCAAGAAATGGTTTCTCGAAAAATGGTCGAACATCGTGTTACAACTTTCGGAGACAGTTTACCGACCAATTCACGTTCATCGAAGTCATTCACGTTTTTAACCAATTTATAGCGTGTTACCCGTTTATGTACAAATAACTTTGAATTCACCATATATTTAGACGCCGCGACATGACACATTTTCCGATTTTTGTGGTGGCTACAGGGAAACACAACCTCAAAGTGTGACATGTAGAATACACTTCTGTCTCTTCTTGTGTATCTCAGCCAAGAATTCAAAGTAAAAAAAAAAATGCTTTATGCACATTGCATGAGGGACAAAGGATCCTTTTATTGGGCTCTGACAGAATTAAGGCGATATCTTTTACCACCTACGTGTAGTGCAAACCACGCTCTTACTTGACAGACCGTAGTACGTAAATAATTATGAAACATCAGCACCTCAAACTTATAGAACTCGGTCAGTTGATAGGAACTACTGATATTATTGCATTCTTTCCTAATTACCATGAAATCTTGTAATGCAGTGCCACTTATATTCGTCTGTCAGCCAAAATACATGGAACGTAATGTTGAATAACATGTGAAGGCTACTATTTACTTGTATAACAAATTTATTTGGTGAAAGCCACTAATTTTAAAAGCAATAAGACAATTTGTGGGATTACGCAACCCAAAACACGACAACATATCATCAGAAGATACTTTCTGTGCAAAAGACAGAGCTACGTTTAATACTAATAAAGAGCTGTATTGAAATATGTATCGAAAACACGGTAGAAAAGCTGTGCTTCATTTCTTCTCCATGTAATTAAAGAAAGTACAAAACTGATTGTTGGTTCTGCATATTTGATGTAAATGTGTGATAATGTTGATTTTTGGCTGAATTTTGTGTCTGAAACTGATAAGACTATTTGAAAAAAAATTTGTGTATATGGTAGATTAACTTGATGTGATAATTTTTAGTTGTAATATCTAAAAAAAAAAAAAGGTACTGTTAACAACGAATTGTTCAAAAGCGTTATAAGAGTGGAAGGTGGGCGCTAGAGGGCCAATAAAAATGCAATGGAGAATATAGAAGCGTATCTGTTACATAACACACATAGCACGCTGAATGGACTTCAGATCCGAATACTGTTTTTGGGAGAATGACAGGACAACGAGCAGAAAAGAAGGTACGTAACTGAGTTGCACCAGCCACGTGAACCGTTCACATTTCGTCGAGTTTAAGACTGCAGCAAGTTTACGTTATTTTCATTGTCAAGAACGAAAACAGATTTAGTTGAAAATAAGAACAGCTTCCGGTACAGCAGATAGGTAGAGTGCAAAATGAACCCAACTGCAATGTCATGAATATAGCGTGTACCGTGCACATGTGGAAAAGTCCGTGTGGGAATGACTGACAGATCTGACAACAACAAGATCAACAAACATAAACGGTATTCAGGTTGATATTTGTGGAGAAATTGGCCGTGACGGGGCTCGTGCCGTCTGAGACCGACTACAGACTAAAATAGTTGGCTGCTGTGGCCGAGCGGTTCTAGGCGCTTCAGTCCGGATCCACGCTGCTGCTACGATCGCAGGTTTGAATCATGCCTCGGGCATGGATGTTTGTGATGTCCATAGATTAGTTAGATTTAAGTAGTTCTAAGTCTAGGGGACTGATGACCTCAGATGTTAAGTCCCATAGTGCTCAGAGCCATTTGAACCATTTAAATTAAAATAAGTTTTAAAGAAGAGCTATCATGGCAGCTTGTTCAGGGAAGCCATAGAAATCAATAAACACGATAATAGCTCAACAAGGAAGAGGAAGCCTCAAGCTAAACTGATCCTAGATGGCCGTGCTACATCGATCGACAGTTGCAGGTTGCAAGAGGAGAATCATATAGGTAATGAGCTAGAAAAAGGCCTCAGACATTGATGCAACAGGTAGATGTAGTCTACGGCAGCGACCTCGACTTCAGTCCGCAACCAGAAATGCAGGGTGAAGCTTTGACGTTGGCAGCCAATCGCGCTGGCGAAACATAAGAAAAATCGTAAAAAAAACATCAGCTGAAGGATCTGAGACACAAGGCAGTGGGCCGGCGGTTGGTGTGAGCATAGCTGGGGCTCGGTAGCGTCCCGGTTCAGATCAGGTACATTTGGTGGTCAAGACATCAACGTAAATCCACTTTCATGCTCTTCAAACCACTGTAACACGATTCTGACCTTGTAACAGGGGCTGCTGGACTGCTGTGAGATGATACGTCCAGCATGGAAAGATGAACGTGGTCTGTAACACAGTTCACGTAGGCCACAAGTGTCACGGTGACTCCGATTCGTACCGCCGGTCCCAAAGAAGCCATGTGAGTGCCCTCCGTAGGATGATACTGACCCCAGCAGCCTGTTTACGTAGCGCGCTGCATGTTTCGAACATCAGCTCACCTAGATGACAGCTTTCCTGATTACGATCATCGACCTGGCGTAACAACAAACGTGATACACCAGACTAGGTGATAGTTTTTCATTGATCCACGGCCAAATCTCGATAATCTTGTATTCAGTGCAGCTGTAATTGACGATGTGGGTAAACATGACGACACACAAGAGCTGTCTGCTAAAAAGCACGACGTTCAGATGTTTGAATTGGACGATGTACTCCCGAACACTTTTGGCAGCGCCTGCAGTGTACTCTTGCGTCAGATCTGCCACAGATCGCCGCCTATCCTGACGTAAAGAGCGAACAAGCCTACTTTCTTAACGGGAGGTTTACTATCTTTGGCCCGAAAAAAGCATGTTCTTTGAGATTTTTTTTTCTAGGTATTTGTTATAGATATCAATGTCAAATTTGATCAAAAAGTTTATTGATATTTCCTCTACAAACTGGAATTTTTTCGACCGGAAATATAGAAGAGCAAAGGCGGAAGTGCCGTCGGAACGAAACAAAATTGCGATGTAGACCTCCATGCGCGGTATGTCACAGGTCAGCCGGTTCGTCCGAAATCAAAATTGAGTTGACGTTAGCGAAGTATATAAGATTCTTTGGGAGTTATATCTCGCTTAAGTTATTTCGACCATAGGAAACAAAATGGCGGCCATTTGAAAAAAATAGGGTTTTTTCATCGATTTTTCGCCTTCGTCGGCCAAGTAAAAATATTTATATTTGATGGATCGGAATAAAAATGGTACAACTCCTAGACAATTTAGTTAGCTTCGTCGTAAACAAAGAATCATTCCAACCGGTTCAGTAGATCTGCAAGTTATCATACCGCGCGATAAAAAAAAATGTCATTTCGAGAAAAACGCGTTTGAAGTTTTGACTACATATAAATGCTATATTATGCAACGTACGTTCAATCTGCTATTCCGGGTGCATAAACTAGTCTTTCCTCTTCCTCACAGAGGGCGTTCTTCTCGATCTGGGCCATCCTGCGCTGCTCCAGACCTGCTCGTACGGCCGGTGACAAGCGGTTTTCGGCCGCTTGAATCCGGTGGTCGTCCGAATGCTTGGGTAACTGTGTCGAATAGAGTCCCAGGGTGACGTCCATCGTTTTCATGGTCTTCAGAATTGCTCAATATCCTTCGTTGAAGCTGCTCACCACCAGGAAAGTCGCAATCTCCACAGTCTTCGCACCAGAATGCAAATGCTTGGAGGCTAACTTCCAAACACGTGCGCTCAAACTTTCATTTGAATTTTGTGTGTTTCTTCCCAAGCACCGCTACAATAACTCGTCCTCCGAAAGAAAAAAAAACTGGTGCTTGAAAAAGGCCGATTTCAGGCAGGTGCATTTTTTTGGTCAGCCGCGAATAACAAACATTTTCGTTCCGTATTCGTAAAAACCGTATCAGGGGTGGATTCTAACACTTTCATGGATCCAAAAATGCAATTAAAAAAATTGAACCAAAAGACAGTAAACCTCCCCTTAATGTTCTGCGACGAGCGACGGACACGCAGTAAGGTGTCACCTACTGGCAGTTTCGCCATCCTTCAACCAATTTCCATATATGCTCATGGCAGTAATATACGTAAAAAAGATCTGCTCTGCCTTTTCCGAGATGTTCATTCCCAGGAGCAGGGCTATAACAATCCTCCCTGTGTCAAAGTAACCTATGTCAGTGAGTTTCACTATTTACTATCTTATCCAGCTGTGAATCAGCAGTGTATCGTGTGTAAAATCACCTCCTGACGTTTGAGAAGTAATGAGAAATTAAAAACGATCGCTTCTGCTGGGATATTTGTGCTGATGAGTGTAGTTTATACTAGAAGCAAACACCTGTACCGTTACATGATTGTTAGTTAGTTAGTTACTGTTCTATAGATTATCTAAACGATTCTTTTGTCGAAGTAAAGTGGAACGAATCCGTTTACACAATGTATACACATAATTAGCTTAACATTAATGAACGCATTATTATTTTTATCCGTACCCATTCAGCTACGTTTTTTTATTTTAGTTATATTTTTTTATTTACTGGGTGTTATTTAACTATAAATTCGTCAGTGGAACAGACGGAATTGTCCTGGAGAAATGATTTAAAAATTGATTCGCTACCTCCCACACATTTTATGGTATTGGGCAAATATCAAAAATTTTTGTTGCTGCATATTCAACTCCTTTCTGAGCCACTGACAACCTTACAATGGGCAATAAAGACCTTTTGTCCCTCTAGTGTTATAGAAATGGACATGACTGTTCTTCTAAAACTATGATGCATTACTTGTGACGAAGTTCATTATCTAATATATGTATTGTGTCTACGCAATTAAAATGCCTAGCTTGTTTAGGGGTACTTACATGACGCCCGTCGGTGAACACCACATATTATTCTTACTGCTCGCTTTTGTGCAATCAATGTTTTCTTTCTACGTGATGAGTTACCCAAGAAAATTATTCCGTAAGGGATTATTGAGCGGAAAGATGCAAAATGTGTCAGGACGTTTACATGTTTGTTCCCGAGATTAGCAAAGGGAGCTGAACCTATTTTTTTGAAAAGCTCAGTGATATGCTTCTTAAAGCTCAAGTGTTCGTCAGTACAGTATGTACACCCATAACCTTGGAGTATTTTATCCTGTTTACTGACTTCTGCTTATGTGCTACATCAACTGTTGGCATGACTTTATTTGTTGTACAGAAATGAATGTAGTGCGATTTCTTTTTAATTTAGGGAGAGTTCATTTTCCGAGAGCAGCTTAATAATTGTTTGAAAATCATCATTTTTAAGCCTTTTGTTGATCTTCCTCTAATGAGATTTATTAAAATACTAGTATCGTCAGCGAAAAGCACCAATTTTGTGAAAATAGTGACTGTTCCGAAAGAACGGATACCAATGATGACAATGCAGCTTCTCTAGAAAGAAATGATAATTAATCGACAACCTCAGCTGCCAATGTGGTTGAAGGCGCAGGCGGCCGAATTTTACGACGAAGGAATTTCCAAGCTCGTCCATCGCTACGATAAGTGCCTTAATTTAAATGGCAACTATGTAGAAAAGTAGTATTTAAGTGTGTCTTTCACCTGTATATAAAAAATTCCAATACTTTATTTATTTTTAATTCCAAAACGTAATGTACTTTGTGGATAGCCCTCGTATATATATATATGCTGACTTTTGAACACTATTAAGATAAATACATTGTTCGTTCTCTATCAGTAATTAGTGCCTTCAGTAGTTAGAATCATTTATTTAGCTGGCAGTATTGGCGCTCGCTGTATTGCAGTAGTTCGAGTAACGAAGATTTGGGTGAGGTAAATAAATGATTCATAAAGGCTACAGGTTATTGTTAGTCAGTGTTATTCTTTTGTAGGGATTATTGACAGTCAGATTGCGTTGCGCTAAAATATTGCGCGTCAGTTTAGAAATGATCAGAGTAAGTAAAGAGAAAACTGTCTCAGTACGTTCAGTTTCACTCTGGAGTTTGAAAATCAAGTAACGTAGAAGTCTTACCAGCACAGCCATTCTTTACATTCAAAGGGGGTGTTTCACAGCGCAGTCAGCGATTTTAATGCAGTACGCTACGTGGCGTTGCCAACATAAAAACCTAAACAGCCTACTTACACCGTTAGCAAAAGGCATTCACGTTGGTCATCTGCTGCCATAACCCATTAATGCCAAATTTCGTCGGTCTGACCTAAGGAGAATTTCGTCGCACGTCCCACATTGATTTGTGCAATTGTTTCACGAAGTGTTGCTTGTGTATTAGCACTGACCGCTCTGAGCAAAGGCCGCTGCTCTCGGTCGTGAAATGAAAGCCATCGGGCACTGAATTGTCCATGGTGAGAGGTAACGCCTGAAATTTGTTATTCTAGACACGTGCTGGACACTGTGGATCTCGTGATGACTGGGTGTTGTGTGATGTCCTTAGGTTAGTTAGGTTTAAGTAGTTCTACGTTCTAGGGGACAGATGACCTCAGATGTTAAGTCCAATAGTGCTCAGAGCCATTTGAACCATTTGAACTGTGGATCTCGAAATATCGAATACTCTGCCGATTTCGGAAGCGGGATGTCCCGTTCCTCTAGCTCCAACTAGCACTTCGCGAAAATTCCCGTCGTGGGGCCATAATCAAGTTGGAGTCCCCTTCACGTGAATCACCTGAATACAAATGACAGCTCACTGTGGGACTAACAGCGGCCACTTTTTATTACTGTATACAGGGTGGTCCATTGATCGTGACCGGGCCAAATATCTCACGAAATAAGCGTCAAACGAAAAAACTACAAAGAACGAAACTTGTCTAGCTTGATAGCTTGAAGGGGAAAACCAGATGGCGCTATGTTTGGCCCGCTAGATGGCGCTGCCATAGGTCAAACGCATATCAACTGCGTTTTTTTTAAAAAATAGGACCCCCCATACATATTCCTACAGTACGTAAAGAAATATGAATGTTTTAGTTGGACCACTTTTTTCGCTTTCTGATAGATGGCGCTATAATAGTCACAAACGTATAAGTACGTGATATCACGTAACATCCCGCCAATGCGGACGGTATTTGCTTCGTCATACATTACTCGTGTTGAAATGGACCGTTTACCAATTGCGGAAAAGGTAGATATCGCGTTCATGTGTGATCAAAATGCCCAAAGGGCGTGTGCTGTTATGTGTGTGCTATTATGCTCCTCGATATGTTGGACATCATCATCCAAGTGTCCGGACCGTTCGCCGGATAGTTACTCTATTTAAGGAAACAGGAAGTGTTCAGCCGCATGTGAAACGTCAACCTCGACCTGCAACAAATTATGATGCCCAAGTAGATGTTTCAGCTGCTGTCGCGGCTGATCCGCACGTCAGTAGCAGACAAATTGCGCGAGAATCAGGAACATCGAAAACATCGGTGTTGAGAATGATACATCACCATCGACTGCAGCCGTACCATATTTCTATGCACCAGGAATTGCATGGCGCCGGCTTTGAACGTCGTGTACAGTTCTGGCACTGGGCACAAGAGAAATTACGGGACGATGACAGATTTTTGGACGCATTCAATTTAGCGACGAAGCGTCATTCACCAACAGCGGTAACGTAAACCCACATAGTATGCACTATTGGGCAACGGAAAATCTGCGATGGCTGCGTCAGGTGGAACATCAGCGACCTTGGAGGGTTAATGTACGGTGCGGCATTAGAGGAGGAAGGATATTTGGCCCCCATTTTATCGATGGCAATGTAAATGGTGCAATGTATGCTTATTTCCTACGTATTGTTCTACCGATGTTATTACAAGATGTTTCACTGCATGACAGAATGGCGATGTACTTCCAACATGATGGATGTCCGGCACATAGCTCGCCTGCCTTTGAAGCGGTACTGAATAGCATATATCATGACAGATGGACTGGTCGTCGAAGCACCATGCCACGGCCCGCACGATCACCGGATCTGATGTCCACGTATTTCTCTCTGTGCGGAAGTTGAAGGATATTTGCTATCGTGATCCACCGACAACGCCTGACAACATGCGCCAGCGCATTGTCAACGCATCTGCGAACATTGCGGAAGGCGAACTACTCGCTGTTGAGAGGAATGTCGTTACACGTATTGCCATATGCATTGAGGTTCACGGAGATAATTTTGAGCATTTATTGCATTAATGTCGTATTTACAGGTAATCACGCTGTAACAGCATGCGGTCTCAGAAATGGTAAGTTCACAAAGGTACATGTAACACATTGAAACAACCGAAATAAAATGTTCAAACGTAGCTACGTTCTGTATTTTAATTTAAAAAGCCTACCTGTTACCAACTGTTGGTCTAAAATTGTGAGCCATACGTTTGTGACTATTACAGCGCCTCTATCAGAAAGCGAAAAAAGTGGTCCAACTAAAACGTATTATAGGAATATGTATGGAGGTTCCTATTTTTTTTAAAAAAAACGCAGTCGATATGCATTTGACCTATGGCAGCGCCATCTAACGGGCCAACCATAGCGCCATCTGGTTCCCCCTTCAAGCTACACGAGTTTCATTCTTTGTAGATTGTTCGTTTGACGCTGATTTCGTGAGACATTTGGCCCGATCACCGTCAATGGACCACCCTGTACACACAGAAGCGAGCACAACGGAACCAGGCAGCCGGTCCCTACACTATCAGTGCACTCCTCTTAGACTATGCGGACTGAAGATAGTACGATGTACACACACACACACACACACACAGACACACACACACACACACACACACACACACACACAGAGAGAGAGAGAGAGAGAGAGAGAGAGAGAGAGAGGGGGAGAGAGACCGTCGTGTCGGCGGGGACAGGGTTCCCGCTCTCGCCTGCTACTTCTCAGCGCGGCGCTATATTTAGGACAATCGATGCGCCACTTGCTCAACACTTCCGGCACCATCCCACGGGCCCGTCAGCAACGGGTTAATTTCCCGCGGCGACGAGCAAGTGGAAAACGCGGGACATAGCCACGTACGCTGCAGTGTCCCTAGCGATGGGCGGCGTCGAGAAGTTCACCCAATCCAACTGCAAGCCTTACTTCAGTGAACACCCACATAAACTGTTTAATGGCTGCACCAGTATCGACTAACCAATCATTTTCGATAGACCTACGGAAATACGAAACATGATACAAGTTCACATATGACGACATTACATTAACGAACTAAATAGACTGACGGAAAAAAAATCGGAAAACCAAAAATTTATTAATTTTGAGAAATAAAATTTTGGTTAATAAATTTTTGGGAATGCATTATTTTGGGTAACATATTTAAGTGATTAACACTACAAGATCACAGGTTAATGTAAGCACGAGACTAGCCACTGCAAATGCTGGCACATTAATATCTACATCTACATACATACTCCGCAATCCAGCATGCGGTGCCTGGCGGAGGGTACATCGTACCACAACTAGCATCTTCTCTACCTGGTCCACACCCAAACAGATCGAGGGAAAAATGACTGCCTATATGCCTCTGTACGAGCCCTAATCTCTCTTAACTTATCTTTGTGGTCTTTATGCGAAATGTAAGTTGGCGGCAGTAAAATTGTACTTCAGTCAGCCTAAAACGCTGGTTCTCTAAGTTTCCTCAGTAGTGATTCACGAAAAGAACGGCTCCTTTCCTCTAGAGAGTCCCACCCGTGTTCTTGAAGCATTTCCGTAACACTCGCGTGACGATCAAACCTGTCAGTAACAAATCTAGCAGCCCGCCTCTGAATTGCTTCTGTGTCCTCCCTCAATCCGACCTGATAGGGATCCCAAACGCTCGAGCAGTACTCAAGAATAGGTCGTATCAGTGTTTTATAAGCGGTCTCCTTTACAGATGAACCACATCTTCCCAAAATTCTCCCAATGAACCGAAGACGACTATCCGCCTTCCCCACAATTGCCATTACATGCTGTCCCACTTCATATCGCTCGGCAATGTTACGCCCAAATATTTAATGGACGTGGCTGTGTCAAGTGCTGCACTACTAATAGAGTATTCAGACATTACAGGATTCTTTTTCCTGTTCATATGCATTAATTTACATTTATCTATATTTACAGTTAGCTGCCATTCTTTACACCAGTCACAAGTCCTGTACAAGTCAGCTTGTATCCTCCTACAGTCACTCAACGACGACACCTCCCCGTACACCTCAGCATCATCAGCAAACAGCCGCACATTGCTATCCACCCTATCCAAAAGATTATTTATGTAGATAGAAAACAACAGCGGACCTACCACACTTCCCTGGTGCACTCCAGATGATACCCTCACCTCCGATAATAACCGGTGTAACCGCCAGGATACTGAACGCAAGCATGCAAACGTGCATGCATTGTGTTGTCAGGTGCCAGGTATAAGCTTGTGGGATGGTGTACCACGCCTCTTGCACTTGGTCAGTCAATATGTGGACGGTTAATGTTGCTTGTGGATGTCGCTGGAGTTTCGTCTGTTGATGTCCCATATGCGCTCTGTTGGAGACAGGTTTAATGATCGAGCAGACAAAGGCAACACATCGACACTCCAGAGCAGTGGTGGCAAAAAGGTGGTCCGCGGACCCCAGTGGTCAGCGAACTATGCCAGAGGAGTCCGCAAGATGCTATTAGAAAAAAAAAATACATTAAATATATTTCGTATGATAACAGATTTTTTTAAAGAAGTTTGTTATACTAAACACCCAGATTTGAAGACAAAGATTTTGAGCAACAATCAAAAATTTAACAATAAAATGATGGCTAAATTGAAAAAGTTTTAAGCTTAATATTTTTTTCAATAATGAATATGTCAATGTTTTTCTAAGTACCAAAAATAGAAAACGTATAAAAAACTCTTAATTTGGATTTTTTAGGTACTTGATACAGTGGTATGGCAAGGTACCGATCATGCTCGATGAGAGGGTCCTCGAGAAAATTTTGTTGGGTACCCAAGCTTTAGAGCATTTTGGGTTACAACAACCGTATGTGGGCAAGCGTTATCCTGTGGGAAAACGTCGGCTGGAATGCTGCTCATAAATGACGGCACAACAGATTGAATCAGCAAGACTGATGTACAATTTTGCAGTCAGATTGCGTGGGATAACCACGGAGGTGTTGCTGTTTTCATACGAAATCGTAACCCAAACCTTTAACTCCAGTTGTAGGTTCGATGTGTCTAGCACACACACACAGATTTGGTGCATGCTCTCAACTGGTCTCCTTCTAACCAACACATGGCCATCTTTGGCACCAAGGCAGAACCAGCTTTCATCAGAAAACACAACAGTCCTCCACCCTCACATCCAATGAGCTCTCGCTTGACACCACTGAAGTCGCAGGTGGTGGTGGTTTAGGGTCAGTGGAATGCACGCTACAGACCATCTGACTCGGAATGTCCTTGAAGTAATCAATTTGTAACAAGTTCGTTATGTTACCGTGGTGCCAACTGCTGCTGATATTGCTGCAGCATATGCGGTACTATGTGGCAGAGCCATACGCGGAACATAACGGACGTCCCTCTCTGTTGTGACACGTGACCGTACATTCTCGTAATCACCGCCGCCACAATGAAACGTGAGGTTCCTCGCAGAGTATACAGGAGGGTATAGATATATCTACACAGGACTCATAGTATTTAAATCGACTAACTCTGTGAGGTTGTAGGGGACATCAAAACAAATATTTTCCCTAATGTCATTTTTTCCCATGAGGTGTATTTAAACTGGTAGAGGAAGATTTCTCTGGCGGCAAATTAATTAAACCAACAAACACTTTTCCATTTTTTATGAACAAGAGGCAACACATTAAAACAACCCAATTTCAGTTACAGTAGATTTTCAAAAATGCCTCCATTGATACGTAAACAAAGGTTACACAGTCGGATCATGTTCTGTCTGACACGGGCAGAACCCCCAGGAGTACCCTGAATTGTTCCTGCTGCTGCTACTATCCGGGAAACAAGATCATCTTCTGATGCAACAGGAGTTGCGTAAACAAGGTTGCACATCTCTCGCCACACAAAAAAGTCCAGAGGAGACATATCTGGGGATCGAGCAGGCCATGGTACAGGACCACCTCTGCCAATCCACGTTTCTAGGAACCGTCGGTCCAGGAATCGACGCACACGACGACTGAAATGTGCCGGCGCCCCGTCATGTTGGAAACACATGTGTTGTATTGTAGGGAGCGGGACGTCTTCCAGCAATTCTGGCAATGCTCTGGCGAGAAAATTGTAATAGTGTCTGCCGTTTAATGGCCTAGGTAGCGGATACGGCCCAACTAAACAGTCCCAACAACACCGACCCATACATTAACGAAGAACCGCACTTGATGAGCGCTTGTAACTGTTGCATGTGGGTTATCCTCACTCCAAACGCCCGCATCTCGTGGTCGTGCGGTAGCGTTCTCGCTTCCCACGCCCGTGTTGCCGGGTTCGATTCCAGGCGGGGTCAGGGATTTTCTCTGCCTCGTGATGGCTGGGTGTTGTGTGACGTCCTTAGGTTAGTTAGGTTTAAGTAGTTCTAAGTTCTAGGGGACTGATGACCATAGATGTTAAGTCCCATAGTGCTCAGAGCCATTTGAACCATCACTCCAAACAAGCGAATTGTGCATGTTGAAGATTCCATCACACCCGAATGTTGCTTCATCGATAAACAACACAGAGGATGGAAATTTAGGATGACCTTCACACTGTTCCAGGTACCACTGCGAAAACTGTGCTCTTGGTGGATAATCAACTGGCTCCAGGTTGTGGACACGCTGCAAGTGAAATGGACGTAACAATTGCTCTGAAAGGACTGTTCGTACATTGTCTGATTCGTCCCCATGTTACGTGCAATTGCACGAGTGCTGATTGAAAGATTCCGCTCCACATGCTGCAAGACAGCTTCTTTAATTTGCTGCGTTCTTACCGTGCGACGGCTTCGCAGTCCAGGTAATCTGTTAAATGACCCGGTCTCAAGCAGACGTTGGTACACAGCAGCAAAGGTCGTATGTTGCGGGATACGGCGATTAGGATATTGTTGTTGATAAACCCGCTCTGCAGCTCATCCGTTGTGGAGCGCTACGTAGTACGCACCAACCATATCAGTGTACTCACTCCAGGTGTATCGCTCCATTAGTAAACAGAGACAATGCACTAATACACTGATGGACAGCACTTGCCTACAACGCCCTTTAACAACTGAAGATCGTAACAACTGAAGAGCGTAATACGGCCTCCACTAGTTTAAATAATCCTCATAGGAAAAAGTTACATTAGGGAAAAATATTTGCTTTGATGCCCCCTACAACCTCCCAGAGTTTGTCGGTTTAATTACTTTTCACCCTGTGTATGATGTTCGCGCAAAAAGTTGATAGATTGATTTAATTTCAGGCGTATGAGCGACGACAGCGCAGTTACTATAGTGACATCTTGAAATAACTCTTGTAAACCAAGGATGTACACTTCACCAGTCAGTATAAAAAGAAGGAAGATGGCGCTAAAGACTTACGCTTACGTTGTTTTGAAGCCAGAATGGACGGGGCTGGCCTCCATTTTATTAGCAGACAACTGTTTGCGATTGCTTCTTGTTCATTATTTCTACCGTTTGCACGCATCAGCTGTTTTAAATACTAAAATTTACAGTGCTTATGTGAATAAAATACTGACAGGGAGGCGATTTTGAATGTTTTCTGTTCTTGAATGCGTATTTGCCCTCGCAATACGACACACCAGTTGACCTCGTTAATGTAACTTGTTTTTCGCTGATATATTCCGAATGACCAAGAGGGGAAGGATGTGATTTGAAAAGGATGTTTTCGTAATCCACTTATTTCCACTTCTGCTGTATTTGTATCCTTAACAAGTGACGCTGAACGCGGAAACGAATGCTTCTTTGCTTACCGGTATTGCTTCTTGTTCGTTACGTTTTCAGCTTTCAACTCGTATGCACAACAGTTTTAATGTTCATGTTTACACAAAAACTTGCCTACGCCTTCTATGTTATCCTCTAAACGTGTGCAATGAGGACAGAAATAAGGCATTCTGTCGTATCTTGTTCATGTCAACAAAATGAACGATTATTGAAATGTCGCCGCGCTGTATTAGCCGAGCACTCAAAGGCGCTGCAGTCATGGACTGTACGGCTGGTCCCGGCGGAGGTTCGAGTCCTCCCTCGGGCATGGGTGTGTGTGTTTGTCCTTAGGATAATTTAGGTTAAGTAGTGTGTAAGCTTAGGGACTGATGACCTTAGCAGTTAAGTCCCATAAGATTTCACAGACATGTGAACATTTTTTATTGAAATGTCAACGTAACAGAACTACATAGGGGCTGATAGGAAATCTAGCGTCAAGTGACAGAAATAAGACCACTACATAAAAGCAAATAGCGTAAGCAATATTCATGTATACAAAAGAAAATATTAACTTGAACGGCTCCACTTACGAACGAATTGTGATTCCTTCGAACTTTAGATTATGATCGGATCGATTAGTACACTAATAAAGACACAAAGTGGCATTTTTGACGAAACATCCACGTCTCCACAGTTATCAAAGCGCCAGATGCTCTCTGGGAAAAGATCACAACAATGAACAGGTATCCCCAACGGTCGAAACTGAGAACAGGCACGTGAGAGTGACGTCACCGGGAAGTATCACCGCTGTGAGCCGTGGAGGTATAAATGCGGTGAACCTAAGGTTTTGGGCTACATAAGAAGGCGGTCGTCGTCCTCAAGTATATTGCGCAATGTCAACTTCCTTCTTTTTTTACCTCCATGATTTTGAGCAGACAATGGACATGCGACCGTAGTGTTTCATCATTGTTGTACCACAAATGAAAAGGGAGAAACGAACTGCACATTTCTAAATCAAGTGTTCGAAACACTGTCCAGAGTGTTTTGAAACAGAGACAAGTGTATATGTGAAATTTGTTGACTCATGAATAAACACGACGACGCGTTGGCACAAGCTGCGACCTGACTTAAATGCAAATGGTGGACAATTCTTTTGAGGATAAAATCATTATGGAAACGAGAGTTCGTGCTGTCAATACGAAGCCAGCAAAAAACGACAAAGAGATTGTAACCTCCCGCAACAAAAAAAATAAAAAATAAAAAATAAAAAAAATTATAGTGTAACCTCCCAACAGAAAAAAAATAAGTATAACACTCACATTCACTGTAACCTAGCAACAGTTTATTATTCAATAACCTCGCAATAATAACGTGACTAATCTCCTAATAAAAAAATGTGACTCATATATAACCTTTCAATAATAAATTGTGAATTTAAACTGTTAAATTTTGAACGTCAGCAATGCTGCGTCATGGCCCTGAAAATTCATTCTGAATAAATTGAAAATTCTTACCTCAATAAGTTCGCCGGATAGCGCGTGTATATCTGCTCCTATAAGAATTTTTTCTGGCACAGCCCAGTGCAATGCTGGCCGATAGATTTGTCACGTATGAAAAGAAACAACTGATTTTTCTTTACAATAATCGGGATGACCATGGATTGGAGAAATTAGTAAATTCTTTAAATTGAGATGAATGATTGTCAAAAGTTAATTTTTTATAAGAAAGGGTATTATTAAGAGACTTTTTTAAAAACATTTACATGGGATTTGATATAACAACAGTACATGTGCGCGAGGCTGCTTTTACCTTAGGCACCTCCATCGCTTCCCCACGACCGGCCCGGGCAACTCCACTCACACGACTGCTAGCTACTACTTACTCCTACTGCTACACAGTTCCTACTGCAGCCAACACTGCTCTGAGATTCGCAGGTAGCGCGTGAGCAACCAATCAAAATTACATCTGCTCGAGCGAGCTAACAATAAATTCCTTAGTTATGGACCTCTTACAAGCAGAATGGTTTGCCAAGATCGAAAAAGATGTGAATGTGATGGGTAAGTTGACCAACATAAGATGGACTTATCTGGCAGTGACACACGGTTGTATGAACGCTGTGTGGATTATACGCAAGTTGAGCCAGACTATGTACAACATTTGAAGTTAAAACCGTTACCTTAACTTTTCTCTATATTTTTGTTGCTTTATTCGGGGGAGGAACCAAACAGCGAGGCCATTGGTTCCATTGGATTAGAGAAGGATGAGGAAGATAGTCAGCCTTGCCCTTTCAAAGGAAACATCCCGGCATTTGCCTGAAGCGGTTTAGGTAAATCACGGTAAACCTAAATTTGGATGGCCGGACGCGGGTTTCAACCGTCGTCCTCCCGAACGCGAGTCCGTGTGTTAACCACTGCGCCACCTCACTTGGTCTCTATTTTTAATTAATCTAATCTCGAAGCTCTTAGGACTGTATGTTATAATTTTACAATATTTGAAAAGTTTCTGCTTGATTCTCTACTGGTAGCTCACTTTATAATCGCTCTTGCTCGTTTCTGAAGTATAAATGGTTTTTCAAAACCTATATTTCCCCAGAACAATATATCCTGTAAAAATTATGGACACTTTCCAACTAAGTACAGAGAATTGTTTGAATATTACAATCGCCTCTAAGCACTTTTTTTAAATTTGCAATAACGCTTTCGTTTCTTCTTTTTTTTTTTTTTAAACTTCAGTTCCTTAGGGCACATTAAGCATTATTAAGACAAAACAAAATTTTGCTCAATATTACATAATGGTTTCCCCGTATGAAATCTCCGTCCACACATTTAATGAAATAACTACACTCTTTAGCATGCATTAAATAATTCGTATGTTACCTCCGCGAATAACAGAAACATTGACAGAAAATAACCAATACTCACAGTAACTTAATGCTGTAATACGTCGTAAGTTAATAATTGTGTATGTGGCTCACATGCAGCATCACTGAGTAGAAAATAATTCTTATGCGAAGTAGCTTACCTTGCCTTTTCATAATGTCACTTTTCAATGAATAAATAATTCAAATTTTTATTTAATTAGGTGATTAACGTAACATCTCATAATAATGAGACGTGGATCTTCGGATGTGTGCTGGGTTTTAGATAAAATTTAACATTGCTCTGGTCATCTCTTCGCGTCTCAAACAGTAGGATTCTGTTGCGGTATTGTCATGTCACTCGTGCTCCATTTGAAACAAAACAAACACAGTTGCATCAGTTACGGGAAATACAATGGAATATTAATCAAACTATTGATATTAATTGTAATTAAACATTTACTACTGGTAGCATTTGTTTTAGCAGTTCGCCTGTTGTCCCTCATGCATAAGAGATTGCGGTTCCCAGCGTAAATATTCATGGCACTGCAATGTTCAGCGTCAGCACTCAAATGAAATTTGTTTACTTTGCATACAATCATTCTTTGATATCACGTGGGATAATATAATACGCCAATTCAGTTGCCGAGTAACGAGTATTTATTGTTCAAAGAGCTGGTCCTCTGAATTGCGTTAATTTACGAACTTAATATAAACCTCTATTTATCAAGGTGGGCTTCTTCCAGAATGTCGCAGTACTTTTGCCTTTTTCTAAGACTTCTGGTTGAAGACATGAACTTGTTCGAAAGGAAGTGTGACACAAATTTGTCGACAACAATACAGAACTTTCTTTATACGGGTTGTATTGGGTGTAAGTGCATGTATTTCCATTGGTGACTGAGGACGGTGTCCTGAGCAATACTACATAAGTATTTACTTTCATTTGCAGTCTAATAATTATAGCTGTTAGGAGTAGTATGTTTTTTGGTTGATTGGTACCTTCAAATACGCGTGACACGAGTAACCTATTAATTTATAGTTTCCCTTGGGTGGCAGGTCATGTGCTGAATTGTGGACAAATGGACGCAAAACTGTTAGTCTATAGTGACAGGTGTAGTCCACTTTGTGGTGTAATTACAGCCATGCAGAAAACCATCAGGTAGTAAAGTTTATGACGTGTTTGTGGGAAGAGTGTTCGATACAGAGAAAAAACAACCACCACACAGATGTATGTACATATTAAGATGACACATATAAAAATATATACCTGTACTTGTTACGCACTGTATTGTTTCCACTTTGTGACATTTTGGCTCATTAGCCTTATGACTTGTTTTTTGCGGCCTACCACGCCATCCTCTCTAGTGCCAATCCCTTCATCTCATAGTAACACTAACACCAAGGTTCCTCTGTTGGATATATTCCGAT
Source organism: Schistocerca gregaria (assembly GCF_023897955.1). Classification (NCBI taxonomy): domain Eukaryota; kingdom Metazoa; phylum Arthropoda; class Insecta; order Orthoptera; family Acrididae; genus Schistocerca; species Schistocerca gregaria. Next base: position 201,740,430 of record NC_064926.1, read on the forward strand.
CTAATACAGTTTCTATCTCTGCAGCTGTTTCTACCATCATGAAAATTATTCCATGTTGTCCTAACAGATGTCCAATCATCCTGTCCTTTCTTCGTTTCAGTATATTCCATATACTTCTAGTCGCGCCGATTCTGCGTAGAAGCTCTTTAGTTCTTATCTTAAAAGTCCATCTAATTTTCAGCATCCTACTATAGCACCACATCTTAAACTCTTCGATTCTCTTCTTCTTAGCTTCCCCCGTAGGCCAGAATTCTCTTCCATACAAACATGTGCTCCAGGTGAACATTCTCAGAAATTTATTCCACAAATTAAGGTCAATGATTGATACTAGCAGATTTCTTTGGACCAGGAATGGTCTCTTGGCCTTCGCCAGTCTGCTTTTGTTTGTCCTCTTAGCTTCATCTGTCATTCGTTGGTCTGCTTTCAAGGTAGCAGAGTTCCTTCACTTCATCTACATCGTAGTCCTCAATATTGCTGTTCATTTTATCACTAACTACCTTTCTGTTGCTTCTAGGCGCTTGAGTCCGGAAGCACGCGGCTGCTAGAGTCGCAGGTTCGAATCCTGCCTTGGGCATGAATGTGTGTGATGTCCTTAGGATAGTTAGGTTTAAGTAGTAGAGACCATTTGCAGCCATTCATGGATGAAATTTTTATGGATGACAATGCGCCATATTCTCGGCCTGCAGTTGCTCGCGATTTGTTCAAAGAACGTTCTGGATAATTCGAGCGAATGATACGGCCACCAGTCTGGAACCGCGCGACCGCTACGGTCGCTGGTTCGAATCCTGCCTCGGGCATGGATGTGTCTGACGTCCTTAGGTTAGTTAGCTTTAAGTAGTTCAAGTCTAGGGGACTGATGACCTCAGATGTTAAGTCCCATAGTGCTCAGAGCCGTTTGAACCATCTGAACTCATCACTTTCGGCTTTCTTCCATCTTCTTTCAGTCCATGTTCCGTCCTGTGAAGACTGCTCATTTCCTTCAGTATATCGTTTGGTTTTGCTCGCCTCCACCATGGAAGCAACGTCATCAGCAAATATATTCACTTAAATTCTTTCATCATGAATTTCAATCCCACTCCTGAACCTATGGCGGTCTCTGTCAGTCAACAGGCGAGGTCGCCCTGTAGGCTTTTGTGCTGTACGTGTCCCTTCACATTTTCATTTCACTATCACATCTGAAAAAAAATGGCTCTGAGCACTATGGGACTTAACATCTGAGGTCATCAGTCCCCTAGATCTTAGAACTACTTAAAGCTAACTAACCTAAGGACGTCAGACACATACATGCCCGAGGCAGGATTGAACCCGCTCGAATTATCCAGAACGTTCTTTGAACAAATCGCGAACAACTGCAGGCCGGGAACATGGCGCATTGTCATCCATAAAAATTTCATCCATGAATGGCTGCAAATGGTCTCCAGGTGACCGAACATAAGGATTACCAGTCAATGATCGGTTCAGTTGGACCAGAGGAGGTCAAAGCCACATTCGTACCCTACCAGCAGCCATTACCAACTGAAATCGGGATTCATCTGATTAGGCCACGATTTTCCAGTCGACTAGGGTCCTACCGATTCGATCACGACCCCATTAGATTCGGCGCAGGCGACGTCGTGCTGTTGACAAAGAAACTGGCGTCGGACGTCTGCTGCCAAAGCACATTAACGCCAGATTTCGCCGCTCTGTCAAAAGGGATACGCTCGTCGTATGTCCCAAATTAATCTGTGCGGGTGATGCATGCAGTGCTGCTTGTGTGTTAGCACTGACAAACCTACCCATACGCTACTGCTCTCGGTCGTTAAGTGAAGTCCGTCGGCCACTGCGTTGTCGATGGTGAGAGATAATGCTTAAAATTTCGCAATGTCAACACACTCTTGACACAGTGGATCTTGGAATACTAAATTACCAAATGCTTTGCGTAATGGAACGTCCCATCCGTCTAGCTTTAACTATCATTCCGTCGTGCGGCCGAAATCGCGTCGGGAATCTTTTCACATGAATCGCCTGAGTACAAATGACAGCTCCGCCAATAAACTGCCCTTTTATACCTTGCGTACGTGGTAATAAGGTCATTTGTGTATGCGCAAATACCTTGACTTTTGTCATCTCAGTGTAAATACACATAGTACAAAGAGTACTCACGTACTTCGACTTACAGCTCAAATAAAAATTTGTCATACTTGCATGTATGAATACTCAAACTTCCTTTCTTCCAGGACATATTTCAAAGGTAATAAACAAATAATATTTTTATAATATTTTGAGAGTGCCATAGCAGAGGTGAATATTTTGCTAAATGTTATACAGGATGATTCAAAAAGAATACCACAACTTTAAAAATGTGTATTTAATGAAAGAAACATAATGTAACCTTCTTTTATACATCACTACAAAGAGTATTTCAAAATTTTTTTTTCACTCAAAAACAAGTTCAGAGATGTTCAATATGACCCCCTCCAGACACTCGAGCAATATCAACCCAGTACTCCAACTCGTTCCATACTCTCTGTAGCATATCAGGCGTAACAGTTTGGATAGTTGCTGTTATTTCTCGTTTTAAATCATAAATGGTGGCTGGGAGATGTGGCCGAAACACAATATCCTTAAAATACCCCCATAAGAAAAAAGTCGCAGGGGTAAGATCAGAGCTTCTTGGAGGCCAGTGATGAAGTGCTCGGTCACGGGCTGCCTGGCGGCCGATCCATCGCCTCGGGTAGTTGACGTTCAGGTAGTTACGGACAGATAAGTGCCAATGTGATGGCGCTCCATCCTGTTGAAACATAAATTGTTGTGCTTCTTGTTCGAGCTGAGGGAACAGCTAATTCTCTAACATCTCCAGATACTGGATGCGTGCTACATTTTCATCACTCGTTCTCGGCCGTCCAGAACTTTTCCCTTTGCACAAACACACATTCTCTGTAAACTGTTTATACCAACGTTTAATACACCACCTATCAGGAGGTTTAACACCATACTTCGTTCGAAATGCACGGTGCACAACTGTCGTCTATTCACTTCTGCCGTACTCAATAACACAAAAAGCTTTCTGTTGAGCGGTCGCCATCTTAGCATCAACTGACGCTGACGCCTAATCAACAGCACCTCAAGCGAACAAATGTACAAGTAAATGAAACTTTATAGCTCCCTTAATTCGCCGACAGATAGTGCTTAGCTCTGCCTTTTGTCGTTGCAGAGTTTTAAATTCCTAAAGTTGTGGTATTCTTTTTGAATCACTCTGTCTGATCCTTGCGGCAATTACCTTCGTGTTAAATTAGATCTCTGTAAACTGAGTACCTAAATTATGAGAGTTTTAATATCTCTCGTAATTATTATTAATACCTTTTGCAAATATTTTCTTCAAAATATAATTTCTGAAGACTACATGGATATGAGCGCTATCTTGAATTTTGAAACTTCCTGGCAGATTAAAACTGTATGCCGGGCCGAGACTCGAACTTGGGACCTTTGCTTTCGCGGGAAAGTTCTCTCTATCATCTTTTTTTACGCTGTTGATCGTTGTGTTTGGTCGTTGCGAATGTCACATGACATCCGTTCAAGTTCGTTTGTTCATCCTTCCACTCAGTTTCTTAATTACAGAGGCCAACCAGCTCTCTGACAGAAAACGCTGATCTATCGTGCCGGGGATACCTCGTCTCCTACTTTCCAAACTTCACAGAAACTCTCCTGCGAACCTTGCAGAACTAGCACTCCTGGAAGAAAAGATATCCTTTCTATTAGGAGACGAGGTACTAGCGGAAGTAAAGCTGTGAGGAGGGGCCGTGAGTCGTGCTTGGGTAGCTCAGATGGTAGAGCATTTGCCAGCGACAGGCAAAGGTCCCGAGTTCGGGTCTCGGTCCGGCACACAGTTTTAATGTGCCAGGAAGTTTCATATCAGCGCACACTCCGCTGCAGAGTGAAAATCCCATTCTTGGATCTTCAATTTTTCTTATTTTTCCAAATACACTGCGTAATAAATTAAAGAATCCCTTTTCGGGACCCACTAATTGTTTCCCATTGTGACCTAGAAGTTTGAAATTGGGTTAAAGGTGCCTACAACCTTCCACTAAATGATGCAAAAGCGTGGAGCCTGCGACGTCGCCCTCGGGCTTGCCGGATCTTCAAACATCAAGGTGTCGACACAAGCGAAAAAAAGACCAAAGCTGGAAACTTCACGTGAGGCGCAAGATGGCAATGATGTCAGCTTGGCACCAAATTTCAGCACAACTTTGCACAAGGCCACCGTGGACATGGCCCTCGATGGAAAGGTCGTCACATCCCCTCTTACCGATATTTCACCCCTTGTTTTTACGCCTCCTCAATGAAGGCCAGACCAGCTACACTCAGCGTCAAAATTTATTTATTTATTTATTTATTTATTTTTTTTTTTTGGAGACGTTGACTTCCACACCCTTCGCGGTCGAAATTGACAGACAGCAACAGGACGACGTTCTGGACAATCTTTGACACTGCTGACAGCCCACTGACGCTTAAATCCTTCTCGACGAACATCGTACGATAGCAACTCCATTGAAAATGATTTCACCCCACGGGAGTGCAAATTGACCGCAATTTTTTCTTTGATGTTTAATGTGGAATCACGAGAGAGCGTTGAATACTATTTGACGACATTTTAAAACGATTTGAAGCATCAAGGCACCTATGCTTTTTCAGCCTTCTTGTTTGACACTCTCTTGTGGTGTGATCACATTGGTGTACGAGATCGACACTTGTGTGAGTAAAACCACAAATGTTCCCTGAGATCGCGCAACACCCTTGGTGCCACCCGCCCATGTTTGTTGAGCACTTTAAAAAGTATCTGTGTACAGAGACAACATGTGAGGGAGTCCTAATTGCCTGCAAGTAGGCATGCAGGATTGGAGGGGTGTTAAGCGGTTGCCTGCCTGCTGGTGCCTTCCATTCTCGTCACGGATTTTCTCTGTACAGGCACATTTTTAAAATGCTCAGCAAATATAGGCGATTGACACTGAGAATGTTGCCTAAATGTGGGGTATTAGAGGGACCCTTTGCTCTTTTACTCACTTATGTCTCAATGTCACACCCCTCTGTAATTACGCCACAGGAGAGTGTGAACAGGAGGGAGGAAAACAACATAACCACCCTCTGCTGCTTCGGGTCGCACTATAATCCTGTCGAACGGCTTTCAGCGGTCCCCGCTGGTTCCACACTGTACACCAGGGTAAAATGTGCTGTCACACTGCACTCCAAAGGCGTGTGATTACGTTAATTTGGCTTGGCGGCTCACGATGCTGTAAGCTGAAGTATCCATGGATCGTCAGCAGTACCAGATATTGTCAAAAACGTGGCCCTGTTGCTCGCCGCACTGCGAACTTTGTTTTCGAACTCGGTATGTTGTGGGAATCAACGCCTCAAGGAAAGAGGTGGCGCTCTTTATCCAATTCCCCGAGGCCTTTCGTATCGATTCTGAGCGTCGGTTGTCTGAAATGTTTTCCTCGTCGCCCGTAAGGAAGCCGTGTGATTTCAACGTTTCGCGGCTGTGGACTCCATCGAAGAGGCTTCGAAAACAGGCTGAAATGTGTGTACGAGGGCAAGCGACGACGTTTCTAGCATTCGACATGGACAAGGTGGCGTTAGGTACACTTGTGGTGAAATTTCGTGACAATGTGACATCATTAACCCACCTTAATTGTGTTGCACTATTCTTGGAATAGGTACCTTCGATACCTTTCTACACTTTTCTTAGCGGAACTGAAAAGATCGTTATATTATCTATTCTGTTTAGGACACATATATATTTACTATCAAAAACAGTCTTGATCACAATTTATTTATTACAGTGACGGGTTTCGACAACTACTGTGGTCATCTTCAGACCTACAAGTCGTATACAAAGATTTAATTAGAGGACTAGATGCATGAAAGAAAATACATAAAGTTATAAAGTTATAAAATGATGAATTACCAATGAGTCACATGATTCATTAGGCATTGTTTGTTAAATGATATTTTGGAATTAAGTTTCATAATTTTAATGCGTAACCGTCTAAACGTCTTGTAATCTCCAAATACCTGACTTGGCAATAAATTAATTACTTTTAAATACATTGTGGAAGTGAACAGTGACCATTGTTCACTTCCACAATGTATTCAAAAATAATTGACATATTTATTTCTTTTTCTTTCCTTCTTTTATTTATTCCTCTGATCTGCACTTTTTTCCTTCAAAATATGATTACATACACTTTGCTCTTTCCTTTCATTAAATACAATAAAGAGACAAACATAAAATATTTTAGATTGAAACAAAAGAAATCCGTTTATTCAACATTTCCCTTACAGCACCCGAACTTGCAAATCATCATCCATAAAACCCCGTTACCCGTGCGCTTAGTCTGGGGTGAAACATTAATGATAACAAAAATTAATAAAACAAAAATCATTACTGGCTAACGTCACATTTTACTACAACAAAAATAGTTTTTTTACCACTTCAGGCATTAGCTTCCTATCTAAACAAGTTCTCAGGCTACTTCATATAGTACACAGATGGTTCCACATTCTACCTCATATAAATATGATAGTACTGTTCGTATTTTGAGACTACATTTGATTACAACCGTTGCTCACTAAACGTTAATTCAAGAGTGTGTATGATACATATTACCAGCTAAAGATTCGTAATAGCTCGTTTCCTAATGACCACAATCGGTAGAAAAATAACTGTCCTTACTGTACAGAATTCTAACGAAACCTTACATTGAATTACCAGAGCCGACGGATACTTATCTACTCAGCTGACAGATGCAAATTCTCAGTACGGTATTCGAACACTCCACGCATCTGCTCAGCATGAATTATACCAACCAACTAACTAAAACGATTTTCATGCAAAATTAATAGCGCTTTCGTCATCTGATTACGTTATTCATGCTGCGCATTAACAGTAATAATAATATTTATTATTATTATTATTGTTTATTAGTATAGTTATAACTCTCACTACCGGCAACCGATTGCATAGTGCTTACTCTAGGTTCGGTCCAGTTTCTCTGTGAACGAGTGAGTCCGTGTGAATTTCTATTAGCTTTCACCTCTGCTAAATGTGTGTGTCATCGGCAGATACTGTCAGATCCTCCATACTTACTCCACCACGTCATCCAGCTAAAACAATTACATACCGTACGTCACATAATTTCAGTGCACAATGTCGCCCTATGTACGTAAAATAGTGCGATGTGTGTAATCGCGACGTGCCCACAGGTTTTTCAGGCACAACATCCATAAATACTGGCAAATAATGAGTAACAGTAAACTACATACACTTTCAGTACGCTAAAAGGAACATACACTCCTGGAAATGGAAAAAAGAACACATTGACACCGGTGTGTCAGACCCACCATACTTGCTCCGGACACTGCAAGTTGGCTGTACAAGCAATGATCACACGCACGGCACAGCGGACACACCAGGAACCGCGCTGTTGGCCGTCGAATGGCGCTAGCTGCGCAGCATTTGTGCACCGCCGCCGTCAGTGACAGCCAGTTTGCCGTGGCATACGGAGCTCCATCGCAGTCTTTAACACTGGTAGCATGCCGCGACAGCGTGGACGTGAACCGTATGTGCAGTTGACGGACTTTGAGCGAGGGCGTATAGTGGGCATGCGGGAGGCCGGGTGGACGTACCGCCGAATTGCTCAACACGTGGGGCGTGAGGTCTCCACAGTACATCGATGTTGTCGCCAGTGGTCAGCGGAAGGTGCACGTGCCCGTCGACCTGGGACCGGACCGCAGCGACGCACGGATGCACGCCAAGACCGTAGGATCCTACGCAGTGCCGTAGGGGACCGCACCGCCACTTCCCAGCAAATTAGGGACACTGTTGCTCCTGGGGTATCGGCGAGGACCATTCGCAACCGTCTCCATGAAGCTGGGCTACGGTCCCGCACACCGTTAGGCCGTCTTCCGCTCACGCCCCAACATCGGGCAGCCCGCCTGCAGTGGTGTCGCGACAGGCGTGAATGGAGGGACGAATGGAGACGTGTCGTCTTCAGCGATGAGAGTCGCTTCTGCCTTGGTGCCAATGATGGTCGTATGCGTGTTTGGCGCCGTGCAGGTGAGCGCCACAATCAGGACTGCATACGACCGAGGCACACAGGGCCAACACCCGGAATCATGGTGTGGGGAGCGATCTCCTACACTGGTCGTACACCTCTGGTGATCGTCGAGGGGACACTGAATAGTGCACGGTACATCCAAACCGTCATCGAATCCATCGTTCTACCATTCCTAGACCGGCAAGGGAACTTGCTGTTCCAACAGGACAATGCACGTCCGCATGTATCCCGTGCCACCCAACGTGCTCTAGAAGGTGTAAGTCAACTATCCTGGCCAGCAAGATCGCCGGATCTGTCACCCATTGAGCATGTTTAAGACTGGATGAAGCGTCGTCTCACGCGGTCTGCACGTCCAGCACGAACGCTGGTCCAACTGAGGCGCCAGGTGGAAATGGCATGGCAAGCCGTTCCACAGGACTACATCCAGCATCTCTACGATCGTCTCTGTGGGAGAATAGCAGCCTGCATTGCTGCGAAATGTGGATATACACTGTACTAGTGCCGACATTGTGCATGCTCTGTTGCCTGTGTCTATGTGCCTGTGGTTCTGTCAGTGTGATCATGTGATGTATCTGACCCCAGGAATGTGTCAATAAAGTTTCCCCTTCCTGGGACAATGAATTCATGGTGTTGTTATTTCAATTTCCAGGAGTGTATAAGTCGTTAATAATATACCATGATTTTACAAAAGAAAACTGAGAACTTTCTGGAAGGTGTATGGTGTGACAAAAAGAAATGATTCCTACTATACAGGGTGAATCACCTAAAACGCCCCCCGCAAATACTGCGAAAATGCGCTGTTTTCAAAGAATGGATTGGTAGGCAGGGGCTCGTACTGTTAGCCAGTACACAGATTGTAATAACGTTTAGAAAGTGTATTTTTGGTGTAAACATACACTTTTTAAATGGGACAATGCCTATTGACCTTAACAAACTAAAAGTAGCGTAAATTAGAATGTCAATGGTGCTTCTTACAGGAGGCTAGCAAAAATGGCTCTGAGCACTATGGGACTTAACTTATGAGGTCATCGGTCCCCTAGAACTTAGAACTACTTAAACCTAACTAACCTAAAGACATCACAGGCAGGATTCGAACCTGCGACCATAGCAGTCACGCGGTTCCGGACTGAGCGCCTTAACCGAGAGACCACCGTAGGCTAGCACGAGTCGTTTGCAAGGTATCGTATTTTAAAACGTTTCCACTTTGATGCTTGTTTGTGTGATTCAACCTGCGTAATTGCTAGGCACTATGCTCTTACATTTGCTTACAGTGTTGTTACGACTTCTGCACCACTTGTTAGCAGCAGACGCAGTGGCTGCGCCAAAGACTGAGACAGCGTGGAATTTTCCGATTATTTATTGAACTTCTTTACAATTTATCCCTCGTCGTCGCTGCCCAGCCCTGGGGATCCCTCCGCCTGGCTGCTGCTGCTGTGTAGATTCTCCGACAATGCGCGCAACGCGCGCCGCTGATCGCACTCGGGAGCCTCAGGCCACCAGTGTTCCGCTGAAGCCAGGGTGCCCTGTGGTTGAGATGAACTCGTCGCCGCTCGGCGCCCCAGTATGGGCACGCCCGAGGAGCCGCGTCGCCGTGAGGTCAGCTGCCGACGCCTGCTGCACCGGCGGCTGGGAAGCCGTCAGTCGCGATGTCCGCGAGGTCCCATGATGGACGGACCATGCGCTGCGTGGCCGGGTTGCCGTGAAGTCCGGGCGTCAGTCCCCGGCGGCGCCTGTGACCGAGACAGCACTGCAGCCGGTCCTGCTGGAAGTTCTCACTGTAGTCAGTCAGCCACGGTGCCGACCTCTAGAGCTGAAGTTGACATCTGGCGGCGAACGGATGACTCCAGTGAGCTAGAACAGACTTCCGGAATCGTCACTTACGAAGATTGAACATTCGGACACGGACCACGTTCGTCCTCAGATCCGAACTGCTCTCTAATTGCTTCTGTCTGTTGCTGCCTGCGCTCCACTGCTTATATACGGCAGGAAGACGTTTTCCAACTTCGGTGGTAGCTTTTTGTTATTACTCCCGCAGTATATAGCAGCGTAACTTAGCGTGCCGGCCTCACTCCCCCTTACTCAGCACTCTCCAGGCTTCGCTCGGCGCTCGGTCTGTGTGCGTCCTTGTGTCAGCCTGTTGGTCGACTGCTGCTGTCAGCAAGGCTATCTGTGCTTGCCTTCTTCGCAACGCCTCGGTCGCCGGCATGCCTCTGTTTTGCCATTCTACACTGCGTGAAGCAACGCATACTACGTGTGGCCGCAACAGTGTGTTTGTGTGTTCAATTAGTGCACTGCGACTTGCTAGTCAGTTAGTGTGTCACAGTCCGAGCAGTAGGTCGTGAGTGGATGGGGGAATTTGCAAATGCAGAAAAAGCTGATGTCTTCATTATGTATGTAGTGTTGGAAAAAATGTAGTTCGTTCTTTTACAGCTTTGGCGGCAAAATAAACCAATAGACGTCAACCATCTCGACAAACGTCTTCAACCAATTAAGTGGAAGTGGTAATCTCACACTTAGACAATGTAACAGCAGGCACATCAGCTCTTTGGCACGACACTATCCATTACGCGGCTGTACTAGGATCGTTGCCCCTGTTGTGATTTCGCGGGTGTTTCGCGCTCGCGGCAGTTGGTGTTGGACTCGCAAGGACGTGCTGGCGTGGATGAAAGAGGAAACCACGAGCGCTAGGCCAGCAGCAGCACGGCCGGTCTACCTCCTACGTCGGTCGCGAGTTTGTGGTGGATCTGCCTGATGTCAGCACCGGGCGCTGTTCGTCGCATTGCTTTGGTGTCTGTTTTCTCGGAGGGACCCATCCGTGGAGGCCATCTCGAACAGCGCTCTCCATCGAAGGTGCAAGTGGTTTTGGTGCCTTCATTTCGTTGATCCACTGGCGTTCCATCGAGTATACTTGTTGCTTGGTTGCCCTAGTAGTGTACTCGTTGTTGAAGTAAGAGCAACCGGCAGAGTGTTTGACTGCATGGAGACCAGCAGTTACCACTTCTTTGTAAAAATCCACTACTTGGATTACTATTATCAAGCTGATTACCACGAAGGTATGTGTGATATATTTTGGGTTTTTGGGACAGTATCCAGAAGTTTATGTATTGTCTGTATGAGATTTTCAGTGTATTTTGATTGCCATCAAGTCGACGTCCCTTGCATATTGCTTTAAAATTTGGGTCACTTACATACGTGCATTTATTTGAAAGCACTCACTCAGTTATTCGTAAAGACTCTTATTCTGTAAAGCTAGTCATTTATACGTAGTTCCTTGATATACGTGCATTTATTTGAATGCACTCACTCAGTATTAGTTATTGATCTCTTAACTTATATTAATTGATGTTTGGTTGGTCTTTGCCGTGTCTTCTGCGATCTGTTTGCGTTCCTGTTTTCTCCGAGTTCGGGTGCGTGGGAGCGCCGCCACGCTTCGCTTCGGTGCACAGAAGCTGTGACCTGACGTCTAACGGGAAGTGACTCCCGGCTGGCCCCAGCGTTTAGGTCTTGCTTTCGACGGCTGGTCTGCTGCTTCCGGCATTTTAAGTCACCTTTTACCAAGGCAGCACCTCCCGTTTGGTAAACATTTTAAGTGTTTCATGTATATTTTTTAAAATAAGGTATGTTTTATTTGCTTGGATATGAATGATATTAATTTGTTACTTGTTCTGCTGCCTGTGTTATTTGGGTTGTTAACGAACTGATGTGCGTTTCATAAATAACTTTCATATTGCAAATTATTGCTCTTTAAAAAAATGTATGTGCTACATTTCTTTAAATCACCTCCAGATTGTGATTTCTTGTTCTTTTCAGTATTAAAATCATTGTTGCTCATCTCTTTAAGTCAGTTTTGTAATTTTTTTCCTGACTTCCTTAAGAAGCAAGGTATCTGTGATATTCTGGTATTGTTTTAAAGATGGCCACGTGTTGATTGTCTCTTAGCTGTTTTATAAATATTGTCTTTGAATAAATGGTTAATTTATTGATTAGGTTGTTGTTGTTGTATTTAAGGATTGACATTATAGGGGCCTTGACCTTCCATGCTAAGGGAACCCCTCATCCCGACTTCCACAGTCACAGACAGAAGAGGGGGAAATTAATGTTCTTGCTGCTGTTGCAATTGATATACACGTTAGCTGCTGCACAATCGCACGAGGAACTGACACATATTCGTCAAGTGTCCTACACATTCTCCACCGATAAAGGTTCCATCCCTATCACTCCTGACTCTATCAAAAGCTAGGTGAAAACGATTATGAGAATCGTGTTCTGTACATGGCCACTACGGCAGCTGTTTCAGTTGTATCATGTATCGTATTCAGTGATGAAGCTACATTTACCAATCATGGCCAGGTAAACTGCTAAAATATGCACTATAGGTCTGGTGACAATCCCCGTTGGCTTCAGAAGGTGGAATGTCAGCGTCCGTGGAGAGTAAACGTGTAGTGTGGAGTAGTGAGCCATTGGCTCATAGGCCCGTCCTTCATAGACGGAACACCTAAGACGTACAAGTATTGCAACCTCCTAACAGACCATCTTCAACAGGCACTAAAAGACGTTCCTCTGCAGACTAGGAGGACCCTGTCGTACCAACATGATGGCAGTCCGGCCCATAGGGCACAAAGTACTACAGCATGTCTTTACGAATTGTTTCAAAATCGTTCGACTGGACGCAGAATACGTGCTGTACCTTTGCTGGCCCATTCTCCGCGTTTGATGTCTATAGAGTCTTTTTCTATGGGGAAGCTGAAAGACGCTGTGAGCAAAGACATATCAACTACAGTCGATGACATGCAACGACGTATTACTGCAGCTTTTTCGGACAGCTCAGCTGAAATGCTAGCACGTGTGCAGCTGTAGTTCCATAGCAGACCAGAAGCGTGTATTGACGTTATTGGCGGTCATTTTGAACACGACCTGTGATGCTCAACTGTCTCGTTACTGGTGAGAACCCACAGGAACTAGTGTATGCACTTGTGTTGTTCTTTATTGTGTTCTACCACAGGCATTGAACAAATGTCGGTGTGGGAACGTTTAAAAATGCGATATCTCATAAACGACTCAAACTAGAATCCTGCAACAGACACTCTTATGTTCCAATTTAGCCTACTTTTAGTTTGTTAGAGTCAACTTATTATTCTATATAAAAACATGTACGTTTGAGCAAAAACTTTCTAAGTATTATTACAATCTGTGTATTGGCTAATAATACGAGCCCCTGACCACCAATCTGTTATGTGAAAACCGCACATGAACCCTTTCTGCGTCTGCGATTGCAAATGACATCAGTAAGTATTCCTGACTTTTTTGAACTTCCCAATGCTTCAATGATACCGTTTGGCATCGCTTCACGTAGTTCCAAGTTTGGCCAACAGATCACAGTGGCGTTTGCTTTCGTGACTCGCCGTTTGTTTGAAGTGCAGAACAGAGAAGTGTCGTGAGTTGTGCTACTGCATTTGTGAGTGAACAATAACTGTTGTGTTTAGATTTATTCTCTGCATGCTGAAATTCTTGGTTATGGAACCAACTTTACGTAGTTCCTCAAGGGCAAGGGAAAGAAATACGGTAAGTTTACAATACAGTAATGTATGCATTTTTTTGAGTAATTATTATGTAATTTCTAATGATGCCATTTGGAATCATTATTTTATTTATTAACCAATAGCTTCAAAATAACTTTTGCAATGGATATGACATATGTGCAGCATACACAGTAAATATTCATCACAAAAAAAAGTTCCCCAATTTTTTCCACAATATTTGCGGTGCAAGTTTTAGTTGATTCGCTGTATATAAGAGGCGATAGTTAAGCTCTGGAACCGTTATGCTATGAAAAGTATAAATACTGTTCCACACAAAACAATTTGTAACCGCTATCTTTCTCGTGAAGTTTAGTAGAAGTAGACAAGCACACACACAAATACACACACAAACACGCACATACATACACACATGGCTATAAACACACACACACACACACACACACCGAGTTTCATAATCCAGCGCAACTGTAAAAATGGGTTTGCCTTGCTTTTATTTCAGTGTACTCACTAAGTAATGATTCAACAATACAGTGATCCAAAACCGCACAACTGTTAGCTTTCCCTTCTTGCATTCAGCCGAGCAATTTAAAGCGTTTTCTCAGTTTTGTAATCATTTACTTTAGACACAAGGAATCATTAAGCTGCTACCAGAACCAATACATACTTCGTGAATGTCATTTCCACATAACACCCTAGTAAAATTCGAGATCACTGCGCACAATATTTACCAAGCACCAATCGTCGAAACAGTACTCATCGACCCGTCTTGTCTTAATCTGAAAACTTATAACATTGAAGCAAAAGTTAACTGTTACAAATGTTTTGCGATTCTAACTCACTATCCGATTTCCGACGTGCCATAAATTCGGTGGATCTTGAGACGAAGTCACGAAGTACAACAAGATAGCGCCCATCCAACGTGGAACTATGTTATGCATTAGTAACACGGAAATATGTCATTTATATCGAAATTATTCCAGAAGAAGTAGATTAATAATAGTATATATTGCGACTAAACACAGGTTAGTAATCCACACGCCCACTGGGTCATCGAAGAAACTGATCCAATATGCAGTTTTATGACAAATAATGTGAACATTACCTTCCCAGTCAATGGCTGTAAATGAAGCAGTGTCTATTGCCTCATTTAGGAGAGGGTGTCAAATTTAAGGTTGTAAAACGACGAACTGAAAGACCAATCTACGGCGCTGTAATCAGCTTCCATTCAATCAAGTATGAGCAACTCTCGAGTTTTCATTTTATCACGCATAATCACACTGCCGTATCCCTTAATCGCGGAGTAATAGTGACCAAGCAATGCCGAATTAGCCTAAACAGTTTACCGAAACTTCGCCACGGAAAGTAATTGAAATGGCCCCACGTGATTCTTTCATCGTTGGAGAATATCCTTACCAGCACAGATCGCCACCAGAGAAAGGCAATTTTCCTCAAAATTCAGCCGCGCGGTCTTGGGCGCCTTGCACGGATCGAGCACCTCCCCCCGTCGGAGGTTCGAGTCTTCTCTCGGGCATGGGTTTGTGATGTCCTTAGTGTAAGTTAGTTTAAGTTAGATTAAGTAGTGGGTAAGGTAAGGGACCGACGATCTCAGCAGTTTGGACCCACAGTACTTACCATAAATTTCCAAATTTTTCCTCAAACGTTCGAACATGCAACCGGACTACTCCAAATACGGCATCAAGAAGTCCTAACTCGCACTAGAATGGCGAATCCGATTTCATACAAGGCCATCATCATGTTTTCAGCCATGAAGGATTTCTATTGGTCGGAAAACGTACCGACTCGCCTATGATGCAAAGTCACATGCAGCTACCATGCAGTGTGGCTGCTCACAGTGATTACATCTATTAATCGAAGGAGAGAACAGGAGACATGCGTAAAATATTGCAAAGATAAATCTTGCGATCATACTAAAAGCAAAATTTAATAGGCCGAAAGGAAACTGCCAAGTGAGCAGGCAACTCTCAGTTCTCCAAAGTTCCTTCGCTCTTGTCCCCACAGAAGCAGTATAGATCCACTAATGATGTTGCAGCAAATGTAAAATAATTATAAAAGATAATTTGTTGAAAGATGAATTGAACAGAATTTGGTATAAGGCGACAATGTGGAAAGTGATCACACTGTACATATTTTTTATTTGACTGTCTTGATTGCAAAGTGTTTTGAATAAAATCACCGGTTTCGGCTAGGAAATAGCCATCTTCAGAATTTCCGAATCTGTCATTCTGTTGCACTGCAACAAGTCGTCAGATGTAGACAAAAAATAAGTAAAAAAATTATGAAGATATTAAATTGTGATTTGAACATCATGGCATTTGAATGTGATACGAGGACCAGCCCAACAATGACGTCACAATCCAGCTCAGACCTGTTGCGCTATTTATAACAGAGTATAATTCTGGTATACCGCCACAGAGGTAGAATACGAGGACACTAACTTTGGCGGCATAATTTTGCTAAGACCTGTTGGGCAATTTTATAACAGAATGGAATTCCACCATACTGGTCCAGACTAGAGATACTGCCACAGTCCCTCTAAGGGATGTTTGTGCAGGAATAGACGTGTCTGGCGGACAAAGGATGTCGTAATTAACATGTTTCCCCAACATACTGTTCACTCAAAGGTGTATGGTTACTGCTTCTACTCATGAATCTCTCCAGTAGCTTCTTTATTTAAACAAGCACCGGGGGGAAAGGCCTCCCACATGCGCCCCCGTGCCGGCGCCCCGACTTACTCCCCTATGTTCAAGTCCAGACTGTATACTGTGTAGTAGGAACTCTTGCATCTTTATTTAAACAATTACGTTTTCAGGGGGAGCTCCCAATGCCTTCTTCCAAACTCTGAACTCACTTACTCAGCCTACAGTTCAACATAGACTTCGAACCACGGTACTGTTTGGCACTTTTCACCTAACAGATCACCATTAGAAGTGAAATAAGCGTTACTTGACAGCCGAAGCTCTTATTAAAGACTTCATTTAGTTGATTATGTGAGATCGTCCGATTTCTATTTCGATATTGGTTCTTTTAGATCAAGTTTAACTCCCGAGATTTTGTTTGGTTTTTATTTTTTATTTTACTTGTTTTTACTATAGTGCCTGCAGAGACTTCAAATAAAATTTTATTGGATCCAACAGGTTTCAAATTTATTATCGTCTACAACCCTATTTTGCTTTGCAAAAAAATATTGGAATTGAAAATTAATTTCTGTTCTTGGTATCCCTGAGATGTTTCCATCGACGTTCACTTGGAAAGAAGAATGGTGAGCTAAAGACAGCAACATATAGCTGTAATTTCACATTTTAAGTGTCAAGTGGTGGCCGAGCGGTTCTAGGCGCTCAGTCCGGAACCACGCGACTGCTACGGTCGCGGGTTCGAATCGTGCCTCGGGCATGGATGTGTGTGATGTCCTTAGGTTAGTTAGGTTTAATTAGTTCTAAGTTCTAGGCGACTGATGACCACAGATGTTAAGTCTCGTAGTGCTCAGAGCCATTTGAACCAAGGCGCACAGCTTCTAATAAGTACAGGGCACATAGCAACTCTTCAAATGGCTTGCTGCAGCCTACGAAATAGGACGGGATGCTCATGAGAGATGCTGACAGAATTATAGTTATGGTTGAGGATCCTTCATGAGTGTGCCGTAAAGAACGTTGCCCGCGAAATATTAGAGTTTGAGTTCCAATCCAGGTTCTGCAGAATGATTTAATATGTCAGTAAATATAAGGTTAAGATACGTTTGGACTGTACTACTATGTACACGTACTGGGCCAGTAAATGTCAGTGAAAATCCGAGATATATTAATTATAAAAGCATAAAAATCATGTGGCAGATGGCCGACGAATACACGTACCGTGGACACTCGCAGCGTTTTATAAATGTATCAAGCTATTATAAAGTGATTTTCGGGAATGTATATCGCGCAAATGGCATACATTTAGATCGGTATTTAATACTACGCTGGTCGTTCCGAAAGCAATGCCTCCTAGTTTCATTTATGGAAACTGCAGGAGGTACGTAAATCGCAACAGCTAAATAGAGCAGTATTTCAGCTGTTATTTTTCCACATAGGCTCAATCATGCGTTATGCACTTTTGCCAACTATGAACCACAGCCTGCATGCAGCGCTTGTGAAAATCGGAATCAGCTCAGGCTAATCACTTCCTTACAGCTTTAACAACAGCATCCGAGTCTTGAAAATATTCGCCACTTAGTACATCTTTCAGAAGCCAGAAGAGATGGAGGTCTGAAGGGGCTAAATCGGAACTGTACGGCGGGTGTGGTAAGACAGTCTAGCCGAATTTTGCAGTGAGTTGTGTGGTCGCAGTCCTGGTATAGGGCCTGGCGTTATCATGTTGCAAGAGAAGGATTGTCTTCTCCTCTGTTCTTGCCCTGGAGATTTGGACTTTCAGCTTAGGCAGTGTCGTCTTGCACCGTGCTAAATTGACAGTTTCTCCAGGGTCCAGGATATTCAAAAGAACCACATCCTGGCTATCCCAGAAGACTATGCACATCACTATGCCTGCAAACGGCTGTGCATCGAATTTCTTCTTTGACGGAGAATCTGTATGTCGCCATTCGATGGACTGCCTTTTAGATTCAGCCTCGTAGTGTTGTCATCGCGTCTCATCTCCGATGACGACGCTATTCAGAGAATTGTCAACTTCAGCTTCATATTGGTCCAGCAGGTATCGACAAATTTTCATTCGATGAGTGTTCTGTTCTTCTGTAAGCAACCGTCGGATCCATTTCTCACAGACTTTGCAATAACCAAGATGTTCCAACATTGTTTCCAAGGCATTACAGTAGACGTACAGCTTTGCATACAATTCTCCGGTCGTTTTTCGCAAACCAGCACGGATGAGTTGATCAAGACGCACTTCGTTGCGAGGGATGACAGCTGTACAGCGTCGACCGGGCTGTGGCTTGTCATGTACACCCTCTCACCACCTTGAAAGTGCCGCACCCACCTCCACACATCGATCATGGCTACAGTATCGTCTCCATACAACTTCAGCAAGCGTCGATTGATTTCAATCAGCGCAATTTCTTCAGCAGTGAGCAATTGAATTACGCATCGCTGTTTTATACACGGATCCTTATCAGACTCCATTTTTGAACACTCCACTGCTGGCCCCAACTACTGGAGAACAACGGAACCACTTGCAAACGAAAGAACGAAAGAGGACGGCTCAAGCATTATCATTACACCAACGACATCTGGCGCGGGCGTTCAAAGTATCCACAAAAAAATAGAAGGCATTATTTTCGGAATTACCCTAGTATTTATTCACTTGGGTAATGAAGCAAATACTGGCTTTTTAATAGGAATGCTGTATTTTTTTTAACAGGGTTCGATATCTCTTGAACAGCGCAGAAGTGTAATAAACGATTCTTGTGGTGTAATAGTAAAAACGTGCGTCTGAAATACTTTAAAGCTAATTTCTGAACTTGGTTATGCGATCTACACTATGTGATCAAAAGTATCCGGACACCACGCTGAAAATGACTTACAAGTTCGTGGCGCCCTCAATCGGTAATGCTGGAATTCAGTAAGGTGTTGGCCCACCCTTAGCCTTGATGAGAGCTTCATCTCTCGCAGGCATACGTTCAATCAGGTGGTGGAGTGTTTCTCGTGGAGTGGCAGCCCATTCTTCATTGGGTGCTGCACTGAGGAGAGGTATCGATGTCGGTCGGTGAGACCTGGCACGAAGTCGGCTTTCCAAAACACCCCAAATGTATTCTGTATGATTCAAGTCAGCACTTTGTGCAGGCCAGTCCATTACATACATATTATTGTCGTGTAACCACTCCGCCACAGGCCCGGTATCGATCGTGTTGAAAGATCGAATCACCATCCCCGAGTTGCTCTTCAACAGTGGGTAGCAAGAAAGTGCTTAAAACATCAATGTAGACCTGTGCTGTGATAGCGCCACTCAAAACAACAAGGAATGCAAGCCTCTCCATGAAAAACACGCCCACACCACAACCCACCGCCTCTGTTGGCCCTACACACCCTGACAGATGACGTTCGCCGGGTATTCGCCATACCCACACCCTGCCATCGGATCGCCACATTTTCTACCTTGATTCGTTACTCCACACAACGTTTTTCCACTGTTCAGTCGTCCAATGCTTACGCTCCTTACACCAAGTGAGGCATCGTCTGGCATTAGCTGGCGTGATGTGTGGCTTATGAGCAGCCACTCGACCATCACATCTAAGTTTTCCCATCTCCCGTCTAACTGCCATAGTACTTGAAGTGGATCCTGATGCAGTTTGGAATTCCTGTGTGATAGTCTAGATAGATGTCTGCCTATTACACATTACGACCCTCTTCAACAGTCAGCGGTCTCTCTCATTCAACAGTTGAGGTAGGCCTGAACGCTTTTGTGCTGTACGTCTCCTTTCACGTTTCCACCTCATTGTCACATCGGAAGCAGAGGACCTAGATGTTTAGGAGTGTGGAAATCTCGCGTAGAGACGTATGACACAAGTGACACCCAATCAACGGACCACGTTCAATGTCCGTGAGTTTCGCGGAGCCCCGCATTCTCCTCTCACGTTGTCTAATGACTACTGAGGTCGCTGATATGGAGTACCTGGCAGTAAGTGGCAGCACAATGTACCTAATGCGAAAAAACATATGTTTTGGGGGGTGTCCGGATACTTTTGATCACATAGTGTAGCTGCAATACACAGTAAAAATTTTCAGGTTACACCGAATTCGAAGGAAAGCTCAGCGTCTTTACGATTGAGTTAGATTGTCTCAGGCTATATGGGCTTTAGTTCAGAAACCATGAGAAATTTATCATGTGTTTAAGTAAGCTTGCTGTTTAGGTATTCATCAACAACGTGATAGCGGTTGATCTGATGGTCTTCTACAGCACAGCAAGTACATTTTATACATTATGAAATCACTGGCAAACTGAGATTTATTTATTCATGAATATCTTTAACTATATATCTTAACATACTGAATCAGTAATAATCAATTTGTTCTGAAGGAAATCGACACTAATCCCATGTTTGTAAAGGTATTAAATGACAACATTTCCTTTGGGGATTATTATATGTACCTGAGAAAAGTTTTTAACAATTTACGAAAAGATAGATTGCTACTTACCATAAAGAATACACGTTAAGTTGCTGAAACGCACAATTAAAAGACATTTTGAGCTTCCGGCCACAGCCTTCCTCAGAAGAAGAAAAACAACGCCATTCATTCAAACACTGAAGAGCCAAATAAACTGGTACACCTGCTGCCCAGCAAATATCAAAACGGTCGTTTATTTTCTACCACACACGAAGCAGCGTGTCTCTTGTTATCGAATTCACAACTTCAACAATACGATGTCGCAGACTTTCAAGAGTGTCAGGGACAGGGGGGATAAAAACACGGTCTCCTACGTAACCACACAGATAAATGTCACAAGTTGTGAGATCTTGAGGCCTGGGAGGCCACTGGCGATGAAGTTCATGTTCTGTTTCTCCTCTTCCAACCTAACGTCCTGGAATGGTGTCGATCACCTAACGTCGAACGTTCTTAGAGATTTTCTCTAAGCACGTCCGACAAGAAAGAGGAAGAGCAGAAACTGAACTTCATCGTCGCTAGCCTCCCAGGTCTCCAGACCGCGTTTTTATCCCCCAATGCCTGAAGCTCTTGAAATTCCGTGACATCACATTGTTGAAGCTGTGAATTCAACAACGAGAGACCAGCTGCTTCATGTGTGACAGGAAATGAGCCACCGTTTTGATATTTGTGGTGTAACTCATGATGCTCTCATTGCATGCATAAAAATTTGAACTTTCTATTTCCAGAAATGTTGGAATTGTGTTTCTATCTTTTGTAGTTTAGAAACAATAAATGTTTCATATCTATTCCTTCTTTTTGAATAGCCCTGTATCAAAGATAGCGATAAGTGTAAAAATATTGACTACCTCTGCGACTTGCTCCTACTTCTATCCAAGGGGTCCTTTGCCTCTTGCCAAAGTTCCAGGAATGGACCACAGCTTATGCGGCGATCAAGTCGACAACATAGACAACATTTGCGTCATATGTGAACGACCCTGTATTACATTCAAGAATTAAAATCTCGATAGATATTCAAAGCAAGTTACATACTGAAGCTATGTTTTCTTTCGCAGTGGCAGTTTGTGTCAAGTCTCAGAATACATGGTGGAAGTATTTTCATCTCTGCGTGCGTACCGCAATCTACATCCATCCCAAGCTCGTTGCTGCGCTTACTGTTACAAAGCCTCGATCTGTCGCTACAATTTTTATCCTTCCCCATCTCTATCATCGGCATACACACACGCTTCCATCCATCACCAAACTGGCGATTCCTTGATGCTTTAGGATGTGGCCTATCGACCAATACCCTCTTATAGTCAAGCTGTTCAATTTATTTCTCCCACCGTGCCCTCCATTTCTCTTCAGTATCTCCAGTTCAGTTACTTGAGCTATCCACTTAATCATACGTATTCACCTGCAACAACACATTTTAAGGCATCTCTTCTCATTTTGTACGAACTTTTTATCGCCGCATTGCACTTCCGTACAAGGCTACACTCTAGACAAATATTTTCAGAAAGACTTCCTTACACTTATGGTAACAGTCGAACTTAAAAAATTTCTCCTTCGTAGAAATGATTTCGTTGCAATTATGACACTGCATTTCACATTTTTCCTACTTCAGCCAACGTCAGTTATTTTACTGTCTAAATAGTAAAACTTATCTGCTACATTTAGTATCTTATGACATAATCTAAATACTTTAACATCGCCTGTTTTAATACTACTACATTCCATTACACGTATTTTATTTTTCTTGACATTCATCCTACAACATCTTTTTAAGAGGCTATCTGTTCCGTTCAGCTGCTCGTTTAGATGTTTTGCCAACTCTTGTAGAACTGAAATGTCACTGGCAAATCTCAAAGTTTTCGTCTCGTCTCCTGAACTTTCTTCCTTTCCAACTTCCTTTCTTTCCTTCACAGCTTGCGAATGTACGAATTAAATTACATCAGTGACAGGCTACATATCCCCTTCTCAACTGTTGCTGCCCTTTTGCGTCCTTGTATTTCCATAACTGCGATCTGTTATCTGCAATAGTTTTATGACTGTAGTACAGTTGTCACAGAATGTGAGACCAGCTAATTTTGTAAATGGTTCTTATTGTCGTAAAGCAAATTTACGTATAACGCATATGAGCGACGGTATTCAGCCGAATTATTAGAAGAAGAAGCCAAATATATGCGGCTACACACCAGAAATTTTTATGGATAATTAACTTTTGTAGCTGCGCACAGGTGTTTCTACTGCGAGTTGCCGTTTTGTTTCGACTCAACCATTACTTTCTTTCCCTTATGTTGCGCTACTGGCCATTGAAATTGCTACACCAAGAAGAAATGCAGATGATAAGCGGCTATTCATTGGACGAATTTATTATACTAGAAATGACATGCGATTACGTTATCACGCAATTTGGGTGCATAGATCCTGAGAGATCAGTACCCAGAACAACCACCTCTAGCCGTAATAATGTCCTTGATACGCATGTGCATTGAGTCAAACAGAGCTTGGATGGCGTGTACAGGTACAGCTGCCCATGCAGCTTCAACACGATACCACAGTTCATCAAGAGTAGTGACTGCCGTATTGTGACTAGCCAGTTGCTCGGTCACCATTGACCAGACGTTCTCAATTGGTGAGAGATGTAGAGAATGTGCTGGTCAGGGCACCAGTTGAACATTTTCTGTATCCAGAAAGGCCCGTACATCATCTGCAATAAGCGGTCGTGCATTATCCTGCTGAAATGTTGGGTTTCGCAGGGATCGAATGAAGGGTAGAGCCACGGGTCGTAACAAATCAGAAATGTAACGTCCGCTATTCAAAGTGCCGTCAATGCGAACAAGAGATAGCCGAGACGTGTAACCAAGGGCACCCCATACCATCACGCTGGGTGATACGCCAGTATGACGATGACGAATACACGCTTCCAATGTGCGTTCACCGCGATGTCGCCACCAATTCCATATTCTGCTAACAGTCATTGTATCTCGACCAACACGAGCAGCAAAGTCGCGATAAGATAAACCGCAATGGCGATAGGCTACAATCCGACCTTTATCAAAGACGGAAACGTGATGGTACGCATTTCTCCTCCTTACACGAGGCATCACTACAACGTTTCACCAGGCAACGCCGGTCAACTGCTGTTTGTGTATGAGAAATCGGTTGGAAACTTTCCTCATTTCAGTACGTTGTAGGTGTCGCCACCGGCGCTAACCCTGTGTGAATGCTCTGAAAAGCTAATCATGTGGATATCACATCTTCTTCCTTTCGGTTAAATTTCGCGTCTGTAACAGGTCATGTTCATGGTGTAGCAATTTTAATGGTCATTAGTGTAGAATAAAGACATATCTCTTGAAGCGCAACGATACAGTATAGGAATGGTCGATGCTGTTCACTAGCCAATTGATGACGGGCCTCCTGAGGTGCACATATGGTCACCCGCAAATTTCTGTGATTTTGACTTGGAGCATGCGATCGTCCGATGCACGAGTAATCGCTGTTAATCACATTTGCCAGTTCTCGAGTACACTGACATGGATTATTGTCGACTAATGCGGTTAAACAATCATTAATCCCCGAAAATATTCCTGTATTGGAGAGTCACTAACGCCAAAACTATTTCTTGTCGTGCTCTGACCAATGGCGTTACCCTATAAATTGCACAAAGGTTTCTGGCTGAATCCGCTGTTTTCACTCCACTACTGAACTCAAACGTAAGAATATATCGGAAATTGTGTGTTAGCAGAAGAGCCAACACCGTGTTACTAGTGGAGGCCGAAATGCACGCGTTTTAGCTCACGCACGCTGGCGTGAGGAGGTAAGAACTATACTGACGTGAGTTCTGGAACATGACAAGGAATGAGAATTCAGAAAGCGGACGTAATTAGTTTGATACTTAACTTTAATCCATTAATGATGAACGTCGCTCTTGACGGTTACATGATGCACAATATTATCTGTTCAGAATACATTCATAGTAACTGAATATGGCGCCTTGCTAGGTCGTAGCAAATGACGTACCCGAAGGCTATGCTAAACTGTCGTCTCTGCAAATGAGAGCGTATGTAGGCAGTAAACCATCGCTAGCAAAGTTGGCTGTACAACTGGGGCGAATGCTAGGGAGTCTCTCTAGACTAGACCTGCCGTGTGGTGGCTCTCGGTCTGCAATCACTGATAGTGGCGACACGCGGGTCCGACGTATACTGACGGACCGCGGCCGATTTAAAGGCTACCACCTAGCAAGTGTGGTGTCTGGCGGTGACACCACAGGAAATGTTCTGATTTCTCCACCTGTTACTCATATTTCTAGCGTTCACAGCTAAAAACACGATCTCCAGGAAACAAAACAACGATATGTAAACTCAAATAGCAAACGTGAGCTACAAATAAAAAATGACAGTTCACGGAAACTCTCAAAGCAATCAGAACACCAATATGCATAACAAAAACTTATGGACGAATCTAATACCGATCAGATGCAAGTAATACTGATATCTCAATAACTGCATCACAGATCATATGACAGTTAGCTATGACGTAAGAAATTATGTTCCGAATAATCGTTTCTAGCTAGAGAAGAATTTCTGTTTCTTTCCATATTGTTACGACTTCGAATAATTATTGTTTGAAATCAGTAACATATTCCTATGTATTTGTTTAATGACGTGATAAGGATCATTAGATACTCTAACACAAATTACTTCCGTCAGGAATCTCAACATGGTTTGTGAAGGTTTCCTTAGCGAACGATATTGACTATGGTCGTAGCATAATCATACACCTTCGATAAGACACAGAAGTAATAACGAAAATTTCACTCTAGGAGATGTAAATACAATATTTGTATACGTCGGTCCCAGGATAGAAGTAGATTTTGAATATCAGAATTATACAAGACACGTGTCCGTGCTTTTAAGCAACCTTTGTATGTTTTCTTAAATCATTATCTGACAAATACGCAATTTGTGAACACATTACTCGATAAAGCGAATGGTTGACAAAAAGCTCTCACACTTTGCAACATAGCAACAGCATCAAGTAAGCACTAGAGACATTATGGAGTTTTGTATGGTATAATCTACATCTGGTGTTGAATACCGTTACGGCACACAGTTTCACAGTTTAAGAACCATTAACTGTATCGTAATTCATCTGCAGAGTGAAAATTTGGTTCTTGAAACATATGATATTAGTACCTTTCAAAAAGAAGGGCGTATTTAGAAGGTAAATAAAACAAATAAATAAAAGAATTGTAGCCTTGCACACGAATCAAGCATTTAATTTCCAAATTCATTTAAGTGTTACACAAGAAACAATACGTTGAAGATTCATTGTCTAAATTTTATGCTGTTTTAAAGTGTGCGAATATTTTATGGAGTTCACACTACGTCCACATACTCTAACGAAATACTTTTATTTAACACAGAAACAATTGTTGACATCTATTTCCTAAAACTATAACACTATTTCATATAGCGAACAATTCGCTTTGTACCAGTCCATTTGTATATATAAAATTGTGTGTGCTACGCAAATAAATGTGAAAAAAAGAAATTACATGTTACAGAATAAAATATAGCTGCAGCGTACAAACCGCAGTCGACAGAGGGATGTACTGATGAGGAAATAAATGTATTACACCAACTGAAGACGGATGAAATCCTGAAACGCGACTTGACGTAAATAGTGCTACCTGAAAAGTGGCTAGTTGCTGTTTTTCTTCAGATAACAGAAATTGAAACTCACACAGCGGCTTAGTCGTTCTTACCGGGCGCTATAAGCGAATAGAACAGGAAATGTGGTGAATGAAAGTGATGTTGGAAATACCTTCCACCACAGTCTAAAAGTTCGCTTACGGAGTAGAGATGTAGATGTACGAGGGCGTACTAAAAAGTACTATCTCAGAATTTTTGTGTGAAAACATTTACAAAATATTTAAATAAAACAAACGTTATTAACAAATGGTTCAAATGGCTCTGAGCACTATGGGACTTAACAGCTGAGGTTATCAGTCCCCTAGAACTTAGAACTACTTAAACCTAACTAACCTAAGGGCATTACACACATCCATGCCCGAGGCAGAATTTGAACCTGCGATCGTAGCGGTCACGCGGTTCCAGACTGAAGCGCCTAGAACCGCTCGGCCACCATGGCCGGCTCGTTATTAACATTCTACATCTTTAGCCTTATGTCTACATATTATTTTCTCGGCATAATGAGCCTAACGACGAACAAATTTCTTCCATCCAGAGACCATTTTGTTGATACCGTCACTGTAGAACGTTAGACTTCCTTGACTGAGCCCAATCTTACCACTGTTCGCAATGCTTCATCACTATGTAACTGGAGAACTCGAAGATGTTCTTTATGTTCTGGAACCAGATGCAAAACGGATGGGATCAAGTTTGGACTGGAAGGAGGATAATCGATGGCATTGAATCCGAGGCGTCGCATTGTTACAGATTGCGCAGAGCTCGTGTGTGGTCTATCATTATCATGCTGAAGGAGTGTGTGCTCCATGTGTGGACGAATTCTTCTACGGTTAGAAACTTTATTACAGCAGTCTGTATCTCACGCACCGACATAGTTACATACAGTCCGCCATGTTACACGCTACAATTATCAGCTTTCTAGTGGCAGAGGGCTGTAAATATGTTGACGTGAATAATAAAGATGTAGAATATTAATATAGTCTGTTTTATTTAAAAAGCTGTAAGAGTTCTCACATAGAACATTCAGATGCATTACTTTTCAGTTCGCTCTAGGAGATGTACATACAATATTTGTATACGTCGGTTCCAGGATAGAAGTAGATTTTGAATATCAGAATTATACAAGACACGTGTCCGTGCTTTTAAGCAACCTTTGTATGTTTTCTTAAATCATTATCTGACAAATACGCAATTTGTGAACACATTACTCGATAAAGCAAATGGTTGACCTGGAAAAACGTGAACTAACTTGTTCACGTAACTATTTATTTATTTATTCGCAGGAACAGCCAGCTTGATATACCTCAGTGTAAGGATATAAAAGTGATCATGGATAATGTATTCGGAGGCAAGTGCAATATCTTCCTACTAATTTTTTGGTAGTGTGAAAGAGATAGGCGATGAATCGTGGAAGGAGAATTTTGAAGATTAATAAGTCGATGGAACGCAAATTATGTAAATTAATGCTGGAAGGAGCCAGTGCTGACTGGAGTGAGATTTAAATATTAGTCCTTAAGAAC
The DNA here is from genome assembly GCF_023897955.1 of Schistocerca gregaria. Classification (NCBI taxonomy): domain Eukaryota; kingdom Metazoa; phylum Arthropoda; class Insecta; order Orthoptera; family Acrididae; genus Schistocerca; species Schistocerca gregaria. The sequence goes on from NC_064926.1 coordinate 201,768,388, forward strand.
AAAATGGAAAGTACACACAATAAATATCTCGTCGATGATACAGATAAATTAATTGTTAGTCGGCAATTGCTACTACATTCTCATCAGTACCACGAAACATCAACTTAGTGAAAACTTCATTGATTTCGTAGTACCATACTGATCTTCCATCTAATTAAGAAACTTCTATAAAAACTGTTCTCCCAGTTGGATTTGGTATTAAAAACTTCCAGAGTAAATAACTCACCATGTAATTTCAAGATGACATAATATTAAAGCACGACATACTACGTTAGACTTTTATGAATGAGTGAAGTGCCAGAATTAAAATGGACATTAGTTTTTTCAAACTAAAAGTGGATTCTGTCACATTACAATGTGAATGAATGTTTTTATGCTGATAATTGATGAGCAAAACTGCCAATGGCTATTTAATTTTTATGGTCTGAGTACATTGGTGTGTTGACTTTCAATGTGTGCCCCACCTGAAAGTATACTATGGTGTACGCTGCTGCTGCCTCCGTATCGCAAAAGGAGACTCCAGTTAAAGACAAATAAACCAGAAGTAACAGCGTTCTACCTGCATAATAAAAAGGCACAAAGGAAGCTACACATTTCTTTGATAGGGCCGAAATTGCTACAACATTCTGATCAGTACCACGAAAAATCAACTGAGCGAAAACTTCACAGATTTTGCAGTACCATACTGATTTTCCACGTAATTAGGAAACTTCTATAAAAATGTTCTCCCACTTGGATTTTATGTTAAAAACTTCCGGAATAAATGACTCATCATGTGATATCGAGATGACTAATATTAAAGAACGGCATGCTACGTTAGACTTTTACGAATGAGTGAAGTGCCAGAATCAAAGCTTTTAAAACGGACATTAGTTTTTTCAAACTGAAAGTGGATTCTCCCGTATTACAATGTGAATGAATGCTTTTAAGCTGATAATTGATAAGCAAAACTGCCAATGGCTATTTAATTTTTAAGGTTTGAGTACAATGATGTGTTGACTTTCAATATGTGCCCCACCTGAAAGAATACTAGGGTGTTCACTGCTACTGCCTCCCGTATCGCAAATGGAGACTCCAAATAAAGACAAATAAACCAGAGGTAACAGTCTTCTACCTCCATAATAATAAGGCACAAAGTAAGTTACACATTTCTTTGATAGGGCCGAAGTTTCCCAAAAACTGCATCCCCAAGAATCTTGGTCTCACTCTCTGTCGGATACTGTCATTTCTGCAGCATGAACCTGTCAAGGAAGTTTGGCTCAAGAATAAATCTACTCCACGAAATAGTAGGAAACAGATGGGGAGCACACCGAGATACGCTACACAAAGTTGCAACTTCATTTGTCTACTCAACCACCATCATGCCCCGCATGGAAAACTAGTGCACATCCGACTAAGATAAGTGTCTGAATGAGATCATGAGTACCATTACTGGTACTACGAGATCTACTTGCATTCAGTGGTTGCCTTTTCTATCCAGTATTGACCCTCAAAATCACCAAAGAAAAGCTGCCAGGGTACAAATTCTTAAGACAGTAGCATTGCATAAGGATTCATTTCTAACAGTGTAAGGTAGCATAATAAATGAAGGTCAATTTCGCACCTTACATTAGAGTTTTATGCATCGTAACGGGAAGCTGAATATGACACCTAACTAACTTCGGCGGCCAAGAGAAGATTTGCATGTAAGTATGTAGTGCAAAAGGGAGACACTCAATCGACGGCATTAACACACCGCTCCTATATAATGAGTGTCAATGAGCAGAAGGTGAAACAAACAGCAAGAGGAAGGGTTTTGTGTGGAAGCAAGTGCAGGCAGAAGCAGAAGCCACACCACAAAAACTCTTAGGGGGTGTCTCATGGCGGGAGTCAGCGACCGGACAGGTGATGCATTCTGGGGAGCAAGTAATGGGCCACCAGAAGTAGGACAGAAAGAAGCTTCAGAAAACTGCGTTTCGGAATTCCAGTTGATCATGTGAACAACGATTGGTACACATGTGATGTGTGCATATAACTTTTAGGCGTCTGTGGCAGGCACAAAACGTCCGATTGGCGGAAATGAACTAGGAAGGAGTAAAGTTCCAAGATTTCGACGCAGTTCAATGGTAGGACCCTTGCGATTGGCAGAGACAGTTTCCACAAAATAAAAGGAATGCTCCTATTGGTCGAGAAAAGCCATTATCTTTTGCTCAACTTGTTACAAAGACTCCATATACTTGAGTGTCATCCTACTAAATAGTAGCGAACATTGAACCGGAATTGGATGATTTATCGTAGTACTGGTCACCATCATTATATAATCCTAAGAATAATTTTGTAAAGAAACTTCCAGTTAAAATTTCCCATTGTTATGTTTAGCGTTATTTCACTTTCTGAGGATGAGGTACGTTCGTTCGATAACTGTCGTGACATTGTCACATTGTAAACTGTGTAAATGCGTGTATTTCTGTGATAAGATTGCATCATTAAACCAAAAATGTTTACAGCTTACGCAGTTGTTGTTGTGACCTCGAAACCTTACAACAAGCCCAATGAATTCGCTTCGCTCTTGGAAGTTCGCTTTTCCACAGCCTAAAATGAGAGACTAAGGTATTCTGGTTCAACAACCCCCCGCTTTTGAGGAAATTACTCTTGATGATGCACAATCGACATTGAATTTAACAGGTAAGTGAAAAGTCAGCATTTTTCGTCAACATACATGTTGGTTCCGCAAACGCGTATTTTCCGAGACACTGAGGAAAGAAACGTTTTCGACCTCCATCAACAAAAGCACCGCTGGTGTCGCGACGAGGCGTTTGGCAGCTGAGTGAAGAACGCGTGTTCCATTAACAGTTCCATTCTGCAACATTCTAATTTATTCGCGGCACCAGGAAAATCTAACTAACCCAATCTTAGCGCAGCTACATTATTCCTCTCGAAGATTCGAGGGGGGAACAAATTCGGTTTACATTTAAAAAAAAAAAACCTTTTTCTTAATTTTGATGCATATGTTCTCTGTTCCATAGCCGAAAGCCTTGGTCGGTACATAAGTAGCGCTTTCATCCAACAGCGCATACCTTATGGGTACATGAGCACCAGTCGAAAAAGTTTCTTTCCTCGATTTCAACGAAATATGCATTTTCAGACCACATATATGATGAAATATGCTCAGTTTTCAATTATCTATCGGCTCCGCCATTTCTGAGTTGACTGCTTGTCATAAACTTTAGGAGAAGTTTTCTCAAGAATGGAGAGGAGGGGATGGGTGATGAGCCAAAATACCTAAAAGTCATTCATTTTGGGTTGTACACAAGCGACTTACAATGTAGGAGTCGAATCTGTTGGCCGTGCCTGAGGCCTTTGCCTTAAATGTAACGCTTACCAGAATCAAACAGTTTCAGTCAACTGCATCTGAACGGGACAAAAGATATGAGAAATGATCTATTGAGAATGCATATATAAAATAAAGGAATGGGAAGGCAAGAGAAAGGGTGAGAACTGTTGATTTCCAGCCGCACGGCACATTGTGGAAATGTAATGGGCGAAAATTGAAAAATTGTGCGGTACTGGACTCGAACCCGGATTTACCGCTTCTCATGAGTGATTACCTTAATAGCTTCGGCCGGCCGCGGTGGTCTCGCGGTTCTAGGCGCGCAGTCCGGAACCGTGCGACTGCTACGGTCGCAGGTTCGAATCCTGCCTCGGGCATGGATGTGTGTGATGTCCTTAGGTTAGTTAGGTTTAAGTAGTTCTAAGTTCTAGGGGACTGATGACCATAGCAGTTGAGTCCCATAGTGCTCAGAACCATTTTTTTAATTGCTTCGGCCATCCGGACACGATTCCTAACTGTCTGAAATCTCCAACTTATCGCACATTGCAATACTGTCTCCCTCGTCCATTAAACTGACTACTCGCAAATTCTGATTTACGTACAGAGTTCACACGATATTTATGCATTCATTGTGAAACAGACGTCGAGAAGCCGTTCTCCCATTTTTCAGGGATGTGTATAGAACTCAGATACAAATCAGAGTAGGTGACAGCATGTGGGCGAATGACAGAGTACAACGCGAGAGCGAGCACAAGTGTTGCAGAGAACGCCATTCCGCGCATACTGTTGAATATCGAGACCCGCAGCAGACGACTCCTATGTGATCCACATGTTGACCTAATACTGTAGTGGGCTAGGGATCATCGAGATTGGATCGTGGGTGAGTGAAAACGTATCGCTTGACGGGATGAAGCACGCCTTTTGTTGCAGTAAATCGATGGTAGTGGCCGGTTACGCCATCACGTAGGTGAATGGCTGTTCGAAACATGCACCACAGCACGGATGCAGGCTGGTGGGAGCGCGGTTTTATGCCGTGGGGTCATTCATCTGAGCTACCTCTGGACCAGCGGGAGTAATCAAAGGCAACGTACATTTTCGGTCTATGTTAATATTATTGTGAACTACCTGAATCTCTCCATGTTTGATATCTTCCCTGACAGCGATGGTATCTTTCAGAGGCTAACAGACCGTGCAACAAGGCCAGAATTTGACTGCAGTGGTTTGAGGAGCATACTGGATAACTCACGCTAATGGACACCAAATTTTCCTGCTCTAAACCCGAAGGAAAATAGTTAGAACTTTGTTATGTAGCAGCTCCGTGCACACAAACCACTGGCCAGTAACTTATAAGAATTGAGTGTCCTGTGTGTAGACGTCTGGTACGACAGAATTCGCAAAAGCCTACCAACGATTTGTGTAATCTATGCAATGCAGAATTCCGTTCCAAATGTGACCAACATGAAGGAAGGAAGTTTTGGGTCTACTAACCCGACGACATCAAGGTCATCAGAGGAGGAGCACAAGCTCGGATTGTGTCAAGAATGGGGAGAGAAATTGGCTGTGGTCCTTCAAAGGAATCTTCCCGGCATTTGCATAGAGTGATTTAGGGAAATGACGGAAAACCTACATCTGGATAGTCAGAGGCGGAGTTGAACCATGGTCCTTCCGAATGCGAGGCCAGTATGCTGTACACTGTGCCAACTCGCTCTGTGTTTGACCAAAACGCTATTATGCAACTGGTCATAGTACTTTCTCATCAGTGTATGAGTGTACGTTTTGTAGCGCCATACAGTGATAATAATAATCTCCCTTCTCTGTTTTTCTGGCTTAAACACGACGGTGCTGCCACACTGATCAGGTCTTCTGTTCGCTTTGCCGAGCAATGTTTAAAATTCTGGCACAAATTCTGGTCACAAATATTAAGTCAAAATTGACCAGGTTTCGACGCTACTATGAGCGTCGTCTTCAGAATTAAACTAACTGTTCTAAAACATATTAGGTATGTAATACATTAATAAAATTAAAGTTTGTACTGACTGGAGAGAGATGCAGTACGTACATTTTAAAAAAAGGTCTAAGCCGTAAAGGCGAAGTCTTGAATAGTTGTAAATGAGATGGCGAGCCGCTAAGGGCTGCTCGTACTTGAGTGAAGAAAGGTTGCAACAAGACTGAGGTGCCCACGTTAGAAAGTGTAGGCAAGTAAACATGGTGTTGCTACGAGCGCCATCTAGTAGCCGCAGAAAGAACTAGGCAACTGTACATTCAAAAATTGGACACATGAAATTGTGATGCGGCTGATTCAGGCATAACGTAAGTACTAATAATAATAGGATGAAGTTACATATTTATCTGCTTTAAACAGAGATACGTTTTGTAACGTAAAAAACCTCAGTTATGACATACAGCAAAGATGTAACAGGAAAACAACATTTCGGTAAAATGCATGAGGAAATCTGAATCAAAGATCAAGCAATGGCTTTATACAGTCGAAAAAGTTTTTATTTCGCAGTTGCAACTGTCGGTTGATAATGAGGTCATCATGACGAGAGAGACGTTTGAAAATCTCCAATTCCTCTAAAACATCTAACCTACGCCGATTCTTTTCGGTATGCAGAATATTGTTATCGCCTATGGCTTTAGGCACGTGTCCAGTAATTAAGATGTGATCGGCGAAGGATGAATTTAGGGGACTGGTGCCGTTGTTTCTCAAAAGATGTTCTTTATATCTGATGGTGAAAGCACATCCAGTTTGCCCTATATAATAGGAGGAACAGGCATCACAGATGATCTTATAAACGCTAGAACTTTCTGTAGGGGAGCGAATGGATTTCTAATTATGAATGAAGTTTCTCTTCAGATTATTATTAGTAGAGAAGGCAACATTGCAGTTCTATTTGTTGCGAAGCATGCGCTGAATCTGATAGGAAATGTGTCCTACGAAAGCAATAGAAAGACGTTTTTTTTTGTTAATTTCAGTGCATGAGGTGCTGAGCGTGGTAGTTCTTGCACTTTTCTTTTTTACGATATCGCCCACTATGTTAGGCGTATACAGGGTGTTACAAAAAGGTACGGCCAAACTTTCAGGAAAAATTCCTCAGACACAAAGAAAGAAAATATGTTATGTGGGCATGTGTCCGGAAACGCTTACTTTCCATGTTAGAGCTCATTTTATTACTTCTCTTCAAATCACATTAATCATGGAATGGAAACACACAGCAACAGAACGTACCAGCGTGACGTCAAACACTTTGTTACAGGAAATGTTTCAAAATGTCCTCCGTTAGCGAGGATACATGCATCCACCCTCCGTCGCATGGAATCCCTGATGCGCTGATGCAGCCTGGAGAATGGCGTATTGTATCACAGCCGTCCATAATACGAGCACGAAGAGTCTCTACATTTGGTACCGGGGTTGCGTAGACAAGAGCTTTCAAATGCCCCCATAAATGAAAGTCAAGAGGGTTGAGGTCAGGAAAATGTGGAGGCCATGGAATTGGTCCGCCTCTACCAATCCATCGGTCACCGAATCTGTTGTTGAGAAGCGTACGAACACTTCGACTGAAATGTGCAGGAGCTCCATCGTGCATGAACCACATGCTGTGTCGTTCTTGCAAAGGCACATGTTCTAGCAGCACAGGTAGAGTATCCCGTATGAAAGCATGATAATGTGCTCCATTGAGCGTAGGTGGACGAAACTAAAATGAGCTCTAACATGGAAATTAAGCGTTTCCGGACACATGTCCACAAACATCTTTTCTTTGTGTGTGTGGAATGTTTCCTGAAAGTTTGGCCGTACCTTTTTGTATCACCCTGTATTCATTATTGAGTGCTATGGTTATAAGGAAATTAATCTCCCTCATTAAACTTTTCAGTTGAAAGTGGTATAGAGGTGGCTCGGTGGACGACAGAATGACAAAAGGCCTTTTTTTTGAGACTGTGGATGAAAAGAGGAAGCGGGCACGATTTGGTCAGTATACATTTCTTTTCGAAAAATATTGAAAGTGATGTTCTTGTCTTCGATTGTAATCGTCAAGTCTAAATAATGTAATTGGCGGTTTTCGTTTCCGAGTTCAATAATGAAAGAGATTTTTTCATGGAGGTTTTTTTCTATAATGGAGCCTAGTTGGCGTGGGTTAGAGTTGTAAGTAGGCTATTTAGGTTTTCTTATTGGTAACGCCACATAGCGCTCTGTATGAAAAATCACTGGCTGTGCTGTGCGCAGTCTGTGGATAGTTTGCATTGTTGTCTGCCATTGTCGTGTCGGGCAGCGGCAGCTGGATGCTAACAGCGCGTAGCGTTGCACAGTTGGAGGTGAGCCGCCAGCAGTGGTGGACGTGGGGAGAGAGATGGCGGAGTTTTGAAATTTGTAAGAATTGGTGTCATGAACTGATATATATATTGTGACTATTAAGGTAAATACATTGTTCGTTCTGTATTAAAATCTTTCATTTGCCAACTATGCCTATCAGTAGTTAGTGCCTTCAGTAGTTTGAATCTTTTAGTTAGCTGGCAGTAGTGGCGCTCGCTGCATTGCAGTAGCTTGAGTAACGAAGATTTTTGTGAGGTAAGTGATTTGTGAAAGGTATAGGTTATTGTTAGTCAGGGCCATTCTTTCGTAGGGATTTTTGAAAGTCAGATTGCTTTGCGCTAAAAATATTGTGTTTCAGTTTAAGCACAGTGTTGTATAATTGTTTTAAGGGGACGTTTCAGAGAGAACGGATCTGGTACAGGACTGTACCGTAGGTAATGACCATGCTGAGGAGTGAGACGAGCAGCGCCCTGTCTACAGAGAAGAATCCGGCGGCGCTAAAGCGCAGGCGCGGCAGCTGCCCGGCTCCTCGCTGAGTCAGCAGGCAGCGTGCGTCGTCAGCACGGGAGGCCGCCGACCAGCACGACTCCGCGATCAGCGCGAGTCGCAGCAGAGCGTAAGCCAGCAGCAGGGCTCGATTCCGCGTGAGCGTCAACATCCATCCGCCTGCAATCTTGCCGACGAGCAAGTCGACGTGGTACAGCACTGCCAAGAGGTCAGCAGCCACGTCACAGGCGATCGCGAGGCCAAAGTGGGCCTGCAGCAGCTGTGCAGCGTGCAGCGACGCCAGGTACTGTGAACGCGCCCTCCAGACGTTTGCCGTCGTTTGCGATCCTCTGAACGAACCAGCGTTCCTCACTCCTGAAACAAAATGTCAATGAAGGAACTCTACATACGAAGCAGTACATTTACCACACGAGGAAAAAAAAAATTCCACTACAGTGCTCCCCCGGCACCTGGAGACATCATGATAGTGCTGTGAAGCGCCACCTCTATCCTTCATAACACCCATAATTTGGCAAGGAAGTGAGTCAATAACTTCCTTCATGTATGTCTTAGCTAGCTGGCGCCACTCATTAATGACCAGATACGACAGAGCTACTAAATTGAGCTGCTCGTGGGAACACAATGGTAAGCGCCATCGCCGTGTATTTTGCGGTAGATGGCTAATGGCACCACCTGTGGGATGCACGTTGCAGTGACCTTTCTAGTAGTTCCAAATTCATTCAACATATGTCAGGGAGGAGCTTAATGGTAAGCGCCACTGTCCATCTGTTGCCGAAACATAATGGTAAGTGACAGAGAGAATGGCGGCAAGAAAAAACATTTCTGAGAACATAGCAACAGTGAACAGGCAGAAGACGAGGAATATACTTCCAATGATACTAATATCTTCGAGAGGGATCCAGAATACAGTCATCACGATTCAGATGACTCAGAGGTATGTTAATTTTGTAAATATACTGTCTTTAGTACGTTTCACGAACATAATGGTAAGTGCATATACATCCCATTATGTTCCTGAAGTACAATTGAAAATTACGTTCGTCGACAAGTACAAGATGTGTACAGTTCAGATCGGTGGTGCGAGATCATCAAGATGTCGGCTTGTATGCAATACGAAAAGGGAGGATTTCTATCAAATACGACACTCTAAAGAAGCGTTTGTCTTCACAAAGAAGACAGTTCATGATCGAGATGTCAACCTAAGGAAAATATGTAGGTGGAAGGTAACCTCCGAATATCAATCATCTTTATTCATCAGCGAGACATTTTGCCATGACATTTGGCATGAAATAAGCTTCAGGAAACTTGGAAGGCAAGAACCAGTTCCTACGCTTCGACTTAAATACAATAAGCCAAGGCTTATTGAAAAGAAGGAAGTTACTGACGTCATTTCGCTCCTAAATTACATACCACCTGCCCACAATGGATTTTTCCTGTCACTAAAGCCAACAGTTTTAGATGAAAAAGACATTAGTAATGAGCGTGATGAATGATTTTGCAGTTTCAGTAAAGTGTTGAAGACTTACTGTAAAATTTAATACGTAATGTTCTATCACTATGTGTTGTTAATGGTGAATGGTAATGTAATAATTTTTGTATATTTTATTTGTTTTAGTCAGTTCTGACTTTCATTTATGTCTATATAGTAGAAGGAAGATGTTAGAATCACTATAGAATAAAAGGACTGTTCAAAAAAATTATTCAGATTTGCAGATCAACTGAAACTTTAGAAGCGCTGTATCTCGAAACTTACCATTTTGTTCCCCCGAGCAGCTCAATTCCAGGAGTGTTCATTCCTGTGTCGAATAGTCCCACACATTTTCTCTGCCGCGCGGGATTAGCCGAGCGGCCTGGGGCGCTCCAGTCATGCACTGTGCGGCTGGTCCCAACGGAGGTTCGAATCCTCCCGCGGGCATGGGGTGTGTGTTTGTCCTTAGGATAATTTAAGTTCAGTAGTGTGTAAGCTTAGGGACTGATGACCTTAGCAGTTAAGTCCCATAAGACTTAAAAAAAAATGGTCAGAGATTTGTTTACCACCAAGCGTCCTCCAATCGCCAAAGTGTCTACGTGCGCAAGCTGCGCCGATTCCCGGCGAGCAGGTCGCCGCAAACAGCGCTGCAGTGAATAGCACACTAGTAGCCTGATGTGGACAAAACTTAGGGAGCTACACAGTGGGGTGACGCACTGATTAGCACACTATACTCGCATTTGGATAGACGGTTCAAACCCGTGTTGCGTACCGCGTATAGTAAATTGAACTAATGCTGACACGTAACCAAGCTAAAAGTAGGCAGTCCAACAACTTAAGCAACATGGACCAAGGGGATAATCTGATTTCGAATATTAACTCGTCGGACGGTTCCGAAAATGCAATGGGGAATACTTCAGAGGAAATGCAAAACAGGACGAACGGGCTCACATCAGAGCCAGAAATTAATTTGCCTCCAACTAACCAAATTGATTTGGCAGAACTCATGAAAGCCCTATTGCAACAAAATAAAGAAAACGCAGAGAAATCTGAAAAATCGATCCGTGAGCTAGGCGAACAAATGACAGAGAAATCTGAAAAATCGATGCCTGAGCTAGGCGAACAAATGACTCAAAAATCTGAAAAATCGATCCGGGAGCTAGGCGAACAAATAGACGAAAAACTAATCCAGCAGACAAATAAAGTCGACAAGTCGATACAGAGAGTGTCCGATGGTATCTCACAAAAAATAAACAATCTGGCAAGTGAAATAAAAAGTGATATCATGAAAGAATTAGGCCGTACATTTGAACAAATCGATGACCGTCTGCAAGCCTTAGAACAGGGCAATCCGAGTCGCGATGCGGAATCGAAAGAGAGCGAAGAACAGCTACTTAGGAATTTCCAAGCGCTGAGAGAAGAATGCCAAAGAGAACACCAGCAGGTACTCTCGAGGGTCCAGCAGGCGGAAACGCATTGTCCCGCGTCCGTGGGCAACATAGTAGCGGACAACAGTCAAGCGATTCACGCACTCGAACAGCAAGTAGAACAATTGGAGCAGACTGGGGCGGAGGACAACAGACAAATACATGATAAGATTGCCGCGTTAGCGGACATCGTAGGCATGATGAAGGTGACGGAGAGCGATAACTATACTACACCGGTAGCGGTCGCAGAGACCGGAGAAGTGCGTTCGCTTCTTAGATTTCAGAAGGGACAGTTCGAAGTGAACAGGCGGCACAAAACTGTAACAAGCGAATTACAAGAACGCGTGGCGCATCTGGAAAGCCGTATTGGGTGTGATTCCGAACTCGCCAATAGCACCAAAAATAGCCGTACGAACAATGCAGAGGGACTCGGGCCACGAGGGAGATTTTGACGACAGGGAAGAATGTATGATGAGGGACAGACATGAGAAAAATAGAAACATTCAAGGGCCTCGCCGGGAGGAAATGCGGTGAGAAAGTTTGAGATATTTTGAAATTCGCAAAAAGGAATACATCCACGAGCATGGCTCGAGCAATTTGAGTTCTGTCTTCCCCCTGACTGGGCAAGTTCACATAAGATAGAATACATGTGTGGCTATTTGGAAGCCGAACCGGCGGGCGATTCGCATGAGGTCGGCAGCGCGTCACTGCAACTCCACTCGGGAGTTTCGACAAGCCTTTCTATCCGCCTATTGGTCGGAAGCGGCACAAAATAGGGTCAAGCATGGCATAATTATGCTGCCAAATTTGAACCAGTCTGGTTTCGGCAGCCCAGCACGCCTATTCGACCACATGCTGCAGGCAAATCAATTTCTATACGACCCATACGGGCCTGCGGAACTAATTAGGATATGCATCACCAAATTGCCGATGCACTTGCGCCACGTCATTTTTGCGGGACGATACAAAGAGGACGTGGAAACGTTTAAGTCACTTCTCCAAGAGTTGGAATATAATACAGCAGAATGCTCGCCTAATCAGGCACAAAGTTATTACGGGGCACAGCAGCGCGACCGCAGTCGTGGCCGTAGTACTAATAAACGGCGTGACTGCTCGTCGCGACGCGAGCGGAACAATAATCGGGACCGGCCGTATAGAAACTGGGGTAACAGTCGCGAACACAGGTGGAACAACGGAAATGATCGAGGACGTGGACAGGATCCTGAACGCAACAGTTACGGCAACCAGAATCGATACTACGGTGAACACGGTGGGAATAGGACTGTAGGCGGAGCACCACATGATGTTGAAATTCGGCCGGCCCACCCTAGACATAATCCAGCAAATGAAAATGAACAAAACCGGCAATGGCAAACGATCAGCGCAGAAGGCGCCCAATCGGAACAAATGAGCGACATGGCAAATGAGTACATGGGTATATGGAGAGGACGATGAGGAGAAAGAACTGATTAGTTTACATTTGTGACATATGCATTTTGAATAATATGTTGGTAAAAATAATGATAAAGATGTTTCTATGTGATTGATTGAAGTGATGTTCGTGTTTTTTTTTCTTTTCTTGTGCAATTAGAATTTAGGTTGGTTCAAATGTGAAGATAAAAGGTTTCTTTGTGAACGAGTGAAATGCTGTTTATGGTTTTTTGTGTAAATTGAAAAGAGTCGCTCTTGGGGGAAGCAAGATCTGTGGTGAATTAATGCAAAACTCAGGGGAATATCCGATCTGTGGGTATTATGGGTCTGGCAAAGCCAGGTCCCCAGCTGTTAGTAGACTTGTTTCCTATTTTCTGCTTTCAATGCTACTATCTATCTTATTACTATTCTATATCTGTCAGTATAAATGAGGATCTCTTACTATAGTATGCGTGCTGTATGAATATTTTAAGGTAGGAGAACTCTGAGAAAGGAATGAGTAAGTTTAGAATCTTAAAAACAGGATGCAATAATACGATTGTTTAACCATTGGCTTCCCAATACGCCACGATATGTTAATACTGATGATACATGTCTTTTTTGTTCTTTATAGCTGATTATGTAAAGTACTGTCTATGGATTTCGTCAGTATATTGATTCTGTTCAAGGTGAAAGAAGAATTGTGGTTTGCGTAATTTACGTGGCCCTGAAATATTATTGTGGTAGCCAAATACGAGCAGTTTTTCAGCAAATGGGGAATGGAACAGAAGTATGGATCCTTTCTGTAGTCTTGACTGATGTTGAGCCAGAGCCTGAAAAATTATTCTGCGTTAATACTTGTCCTAGAAAAGCGGCGTTTATGTGTTTTGCTGATGCTGTGAGCATTACAGCTTACTGTTCTCGCTGGTGCGGGATGCACTGCAGCCTACATGGGTTGAACTGAAGAAATTTCCCTCTTGAAGGTAGAGGAAGATTTAAATAATTTTGATTATGGGACCAAAGGAAAGCTTGGTTTAATGTAATAAGGATGAAGCAAAACATTTGTCAGTTAAACTACAGGAGGATTCGGATCTTTTGTGTATGTTGTATGTTCAATATGTTAAGATGAAACTGTTTTACAGAATAGAGGTGACCACAATTTTGCCATTCATGAAAAATGAATCCAGAATGACCACCACAGGCGAAATAACTGATTTGGAAGCGAAAGGTAACTTAAAGAAGGAACGAAATGGGTAAGAAAATGTAGTATAACCTGAATAATGAAAATATCTTTACCTTCTCAGAGTCATCTGTGTGATTAATTCTTGTGATAAAGTAATTTTAGATGAAATTGTCTTACTGTTTTATGTGTGAATATATGAGTATGATAAATGTATATTTGTGAGTCTCTTTTCAAGTGTGTCAACTGGTATAAATGTTTTGGCGTGTAAATAACCTTTTTTTTTACTGTGTATGTTTAAGGAAAGTGTCTCCATCTCCATATTTATCATGTAACAAGACATATGCCGCGAGCGTCAGGAAGAGGACGAATTAGAACAATGTTGTAGTGGTATAAACACTGTGTTGAAGTAGCATTGAAGTAGCTTGTTGGATTAACTAGTAGTGGATTGAAGTAAAATTTTGAGTAATGCATGGGTAGTTAGTTTGTAGAATAGACAACAGATGTGCATGTGTGTGTGTAAATAACATGTGAACCGTATGCTGTCCTGACCTATACTTGCACAAGGCATAATCCTATTCATTTTAGTGAATTAATAAGCAGCATTTGATTTATTAAAACGTAAGTGAACCACATTAGTGACGTGGATTTAAATATTATATTGTCAGTTCATTTAATTTTTATTTTTATACTGTCAAGTCATTTCACTTTTCTTTTTTATATTGTCAAGTCATTTACTTTTATTTTTATATTGTCGATTCATTTAATTTTTTTATTTGGAAAAACAAAACAAAACAAAAACAGAATAAGTCTCACTTTTGTTCTAAAAATTGTGAAAGTGGTATTATGTATGTCATTTTGTAATCACGTAACTATGATGAACAATTTCTGTGAATGCAGTTGAGAACGAGAAAGCGAACCGGCTAAACTCTTACGAGACAGCGGGAGCAGCGAGGAGGAGGTCTAGTTGTAAACTGGCGGGTTTCCCAGCAGGACACACTGTCAACCGGGCCACTTCGGGAGCGCGGTCGACCAAAAAAGAAGGGTACGCGGCAAACACTTTCCCTTGCACCCGGAGCTAATGGCCGGCCGCGCCAGTGGGACCCTCCGTGGAAGCGATGACCTGAGATAGCCGATCGGTCCACCGCGCGGAAGTCCATTTGCTGGCAACGCACCACACGCACGCGACCGTGACGAGACGGCCGCGGTGAAACGACAGAAGACAGGTGATAAAGGGGCGTGGAGCCTTTTGACAGGTAGTGTCCAGAGAAACTTGCAGACGTCAACGACGCCTATCGACATTTCCTGACGGATGCCCACTGTCAAGCGACAGTGATTCATGGTTCGATGTTCTCTGGTCGCTAAGGGTGGCACAAAGAAGAGCCATTAAGTGTCATCCTTGCCCAGGAATATCGACCTGGCGTGTCAAATGAGGATATCGCATGAATTTGACAACACAAACCAAATCGAGATGTACGTGACACGGGCCACCAAGAGAAACTTCATGAGGGGGCAGAGACGGTGGGACTGCACGCAACAGCTGGACAAAAAATCCCTACTGGAAGCTGTGGCGACGAACCCCCCAACCCCCTTATTTTGTGCCTCGGAACAGTGGAACTACTGAGTGTGTCAGTGAAAGTGATTATACGTTTCTTAGACCAATGCATATAAGTGTGTTCTGTCAGAGAAACTTTGACTCGTGTGTTTTGCAGGGGTTCGATTTATTGGTGTTTATTAGACTGACTCTTGTATTCTGCAGGTGTTCTATTTATTGTTTTTTTCGACTTTGACTCTTGTATTTTGCG